>NC_087167.1:220000-287500 GCF_035594125.1 Scylla paramamosain | reverse complement strand
TGTGCAATAGCATGTGAAAATAATGACAGCAAACACCGCCGGTTGTTGCGCGGCGGAACATGAAGGCAGCGGGAGGCTGCCAAGGTCAGGGCGCGTGCACACCACCTCCCCGCAGCGGCCCTGGGGGCAGGAGTTGGGGGGGCCTGGGAGGTCGGGAAGAACCCAGCAGAGGTGGGTGGATGTCCGGGTTGGTTTGGGGGGAAAAATTTATGTGTAACACTACTATAATAAGGGAAGCGTGGTGTAGGTGTAAGGATGTGCTGTCTGTTGCGTTGCTATTGTGTTCGGTTAGGTCTCCTGTGGACTTTGAGAGGTGGGGAATGTGAAGTGGTATAGTATTAGTATAGGTAGTCTTGGTGAGCGGTTTAACGCTACAGTGATTTGTGCTTTTTCCTTTGTTATGTCTCCTGGTGCGTTTAGAATTATTCAGTTTCCGATACTGTAAAATTAGTAGCAGATGAGAGGACTTTAAGCAGAGGATAAAAACGTTCCACCTACTTCCGCTGTGTTCAGTTTTTTTTTTTTTTTCACATACCTTAATGTGTTTAGAATTTTCCAGCTGTCTGATTACATAAGAGCGTCAGCAGATCAGAGTACTTATGGTTGAGGGAAGACAATGACCACGGTGTAAGCGAGGTAAATGCGTATTACTCTTACATTCTCGTAGAGTACTTCTGACCACGACTGTACGAGCCACCCATCTTTACTACTCCGAAACTCGCATAGCCTTCCATTTGCTCTGGCGTCTGTTCTTATGTCCTGAGCAACCCTGGTAAGGTAAGGTAGGCTAAGATAGCTGAAATCACTTCATTTGCTCCTTTTCCTGTTCTGTGGGTGCTTTTAGGTTTTAGTAAAGTTCACGACAGTAACCTAAAAATACCTTAGGCATGTATTCTTAAACGTGTTGTGCTCTCAGTAGGATTAATTTCAGATAGTCAGGTTGTCATGATTCTTTTTCCTGTGATGGGGCAGAGTCCTTGTTAAATTATCATTAGAGTTATGAAAACACTCATGAAAACCCCAATAACCTCCGCTACAGTCCGGTGAAAATAGTCGAGGTTAGGCGCCGAAATGTTTGAGAATACAGCCTTTCAGTGCCCGGGTAATAGTGATTGACAGTATTTACCACACACGCACATACACACACACACACACTGAAAGAGGTAAGGATCAAAAATATTATTCTCAGCGAGTATAAGTAAAAGTGTTTAAGGTGCTGAAAATGAAGGGAGGTGATGAAGATCAACTTAAAAATGGAGTAGTTGTGGTGTTGCGGTGGTGCCCCCTAACGTCCCTGAGGTGTCTGACGTTACACAGCATCCAAGCCTTTCTCTATTTACACCTGGTATTAGGAGTAATGTTATTGGGAGGCTGCGGGTGTGATTGTGTCGTTGAGGTAATGAGAGGCGGAGGTGAGGACGTGTGAGCGACGATGAGGCAGAGAGAGAGAGAGAGAGAGAGAGAGAGAGAGAGAGATTGCTGCATAAGAAATGACCTTGAATTCTCCTCTTCCTTCACCTCATCTCGCATTCCCCCTTCCCTCTCCCCCTCCACTTCCTCCTCTTCATCCCACTCCTTATTTCCTTTTATTTTTACTCCTCTCCTCTCTTCTCTTCTTCTTCTCTTCTCTTCTCTTCTCTTCTCTTCTCTTCTCTTCTCTTCTCTTCTCTTCTCTTCTCTCGTCTCGTCTCCTCCTGCAGGCAACACTTCATGCCGCCTAGTCACAGAGTCAAGCGAACAGGATGACCTTGACTCCCGAGGTGATGGAGCAGGTAATGGTGGCGCTGCGGTGGTGTCAGGGCGGCGGTGACTGCATGGCGGGGCTGCAAGGGGCTCTGGGGCTCAAGGATGGATAGGACACAGCAAACTTGTATATTCCTTTTTGGATGAAGGTTTTTGAAGGTGATTTCATTAATATTAGAGTTGTGTTAGGTTTAGTGTTTGTTGCTGCTGTTGATGTGGTGGTTTGTTTGTTGATGTGGTTGTTTGTTTGTTTGTTTGTTTGTTTGTTTTTGTCTTCAGCGATACTTTATCTGTACAGCAACTCAATTGTGTGAGGAAAAAACACAAAAACACACAAAAAAAAAAAAGAAAATGGTTTTGATGTATTTTTTTTTTTTTTTTTTTTTGAGGGATGTTTTGTCTTCACACCAACTTAACGCATGAAAAAGAAAAAAAAATGTCAAAATAGCAAAGAAAAAGGAACAAAAGTGACTAACTATATGGAGGAAACAGAACGGGAGGGAAGAAACAGAAATATAAGCAGGCATACAGAAGAATATACGAGGACTTTACCTCTCATTTTGCTGCCTGAATACAACCTCGGCGGCGGCAGTGCGGCGGTGACCGGGGTAGGTAGGCCCCTGAAAAAATCTCTCGTAAAAGTCCAGTGTGAATCAGTCCGACAGTCTTGAAAAATGGGAGAATTTCTGGCCCTGGATAAAGGCGACGTAGGAGTTTACTGAAGGAAAAGGAACCGCTGTGAAAGTGGACGAAAAAGACGAGGAGTAAGACGACGACGAAAAGACGAAGGAGAGAGAGAGAGAGAGAGAGAGAGAGAGAGAGAGAGAGAGAGAGAGAGAGAGAGAGAGAGAGAGAGAGAGAGAGAGAGAGAACACGCAAAAGGGTCAGGAATAAAGAATGCCAAAGTTAAGCCCATTTTTCCCTCCCTTCTCCTCTCCCTTCTTTAGCGTCTCTTGGTATACTTACGTGATCCCTCTCGATATTCTAGCGTAGGGGAGATAAGGTCCTGGGGAGCATACGGTGTGCCTGAAGGGAAGGGGGAGGCGATGGATGGCGATGAATGGTGGAACGAAGGGAGGAAAGATGGAAAATTAGTTAAGGCCTTAAAGAAGAAAGGAGGAAAGAGATAGAAATAGAAGGCAAGAAGGAAGGACCAGCAGAGTGTTGGGAGAAAGGACGTAAAAGAAGAGAAAAGGGAGACAAACAAAGGGAGAGAACTTTAGTCAGTAAAGAAGGAAGAAAGAACAAACATAAAGGAAAAAAATGGGAATAATGCAAACGGGGAGGCAGTGGGAGAGAGGAAGGGAGGGAGGAAGGAGATGGAAAATGAGAGTCCAGGAGCAGTCCAATTAGAGGAAAGTGACCCATCCCGGAGGTACATCGGTCTCAATATTATGTAAATGTGTGACCCTTTCGTCTCTTGCAAACATATCGAATCGAACTGGCCAGGAAACGTCAACATCATGATGCGGGAAGGATACGCTGGCTCGCTTCCCTGCATCGTATAACTTCTCCGACTCTGCTTGCTTGCCTCCTTCATGTTCGACCATAGCTAGTGCCGCTTTGCTGGTGGTATGTGTAAAAGAAAGGTGACCAAACACTCCATAAGCGAAAGAATACTACTGGCTAAAGACAACAACAAGAAAAAGATATACATAAACTGCAAACACGAAAAAATTATTTGCTTAAGGCTAAAAAAAAAAAAAAAAAAACTGCAAACACGAAAAAATTATTTGCTTAAGGCTAAAAAAAAAAAAAAAGTGATATTCAAAACAAGAAAAGAAAGAAAAAAAGGCTTGAAACAATAGCGAAAAAAATGGCTGAAGGCAAGAAAAGATGAAAAGACTGGCTTAAACTGGAAAACACTGGCTTGACAACACAACGAAAAATGACTAACTTAAGACAAAAAAAAGGCCTTAAACTACAATATAAAGAAAAAGTAACTACAAAACTACAAAATTGAAATAAAACCTAGCTGAACGTTGACGAAAGAAGCCAGGCAGGCAACACTAGGAAGAAAAGCCGCCAAGAAAGGCAACGTGGATTAGAAAACGAGATTTAGGATTGGCACTGAGACGGAGGCGGCGACATAAACACCAATCAGGTAAACAAACCGACCTCCCTTCTAATGGCCTGAACAGCGCTAATAAATAATGAAGGGAGTAATGGGCTGCATTATACTTGGTGCAGGACAAATGACGCCACTCCGCCTAATGGGTGATAATGGCGCCTGCTGCTGCTGCTGCTGCTGCTGCTGCTGCCTTAGAGAGAGAGAGAGAGAGAGGGAAAGCAAACTGGAACAGAGACAAGGAGAGAAACAGGTCTTAGACACACAGACAAACAGACACGCATAAAGAGAGACAGAGGAGACAAAGGCAAAGAAGATACAAAGACAGTGAGACAAACGGACGAATATTGAAATAAACACAGAGAGAGAGAGAGAGAGAGAGAGAGAGAGAGAGAGAGAGAGAGAGAGAGAGAGAGAGAGAGAGGCTGTTACGAGAAATTGCCACTTCCGCATGAGCGAGAAGCAGTTTCACCAAAGAGACAGACGACCAGAAATAGAATAATTGTGATAAGGAGCGAATGGTGAAAAGCTGATGGGGGGCGCATCATACCAGCGCTCCACGTAGAATTACTTGGTGTAGGATTCCAGTGAGTAACGTGAAGCTTGGCAGGGTGAAGGAGATGCCACGAAGGTCCAAAGAGGCGGTGGTGGTGAAGACAAACACCCAAGGTAGTGGTGGGGTGGTGGTCGTTGTGGCTGTATCAGCTGAGCGCTTCTCACAATATTGCTAGAACTTTGACCTCGCCGGTGTCTTTGACCTGAATCGGGGTCAAATTGCAGGTTGGTGAGAGAGAGAGAGAGAGAGAGAGAGAGAGAGAGAGAGAGAGAGAGAGAGAGAGAGAGAGAGAGAGAGAGAGAGAGAGAGAGAGAGAGAGAGAGAGAGGCACATAAAGTACATTGTCTGCATGATTAAAAATATATATCCACCAATTAATTTTCCACAAAAACAAAGTATCTCTCTCTCTCTCTCTCTCTCTCTCTCTCTCTCTCTCTCTCTCTCTCTCTTACTATGAAATGTGAGAGAGAGAGAGAGAGAGAGAGAGAGAGAGAGAGAGAGAGAGAGAGAGAGAGAGAGAGACGACAGTTAACGTGTTCAAGTGGGCGACAGAACGCTTTGGGATGTGATTACAGAAAATAAGGGAAGGGGAGAAGGAATGTCGTGATTTTAAGGAAAGAGGAAAGAAGAACGGAAACGAAGAGCAGTGATAAGAATTAGGTAAGAAGGAACTAAAAAAATGAGCGGAGACGAAGGAAAGAAAGAGAACAGACAGTGAAGGATAAAAAAAAAAAGAGGAAAAAAATGAAGTGCTTGATAGATAAAGGGGAAGAAGACTTTGATGAAGGATAAAAGAAATAACGATGTGAAATAAATGAAGGAAAAGGAAGGGGAGAAGAAAACTGTTAGTGCTTGAAGATGGAGGAAAGAGAGAGAAGTGAAGGAAGAAATCCATAGATAGATGTGAATGCAAAATTGGATGTACACACAGAGAGAGAGAGAGAGAGAGAGAGAGAGAGAGAGAGAAAGAAAGAGAGGGTCCCTGAAGTGTGTATCAGCCAGGTGTACAGGAAACGCTTCAGGTACACACACACACACACACACACACACACACACACACACACACACACACACACACACACACACACACACACACACACACACAGTCACGGAGAAGACTCGTAAGGTTATGAGGTAAAGAAAAAGGAATGACAGAGAGAGAGAGAGAGAGAGAGAGAGAGAGAGAGAGAGAGAGAGAGAGAGAGAGAGAGAGAGAGAGAGAGAGTAAATCTTAATGTTCTTTTGAAGCTTAGAAGAGAAGGAGAAGAGAAAGATAAAGGAAAAAGAGGTGGAAAAAGATATGAAATCGTATGAAAAAAAGAATGAAAAGAAAAGAAGATGGAGGAGGAAAATGAAGAGAAGAGAAAGAACGAGGATGTTAGTGAGAATAAATGTGAATGGTGATAGAGAGAGAGAGAGAGAGAGAGAGAGAGAGAGAGAGAGAGAGAGAGAGAGAGAGAGAGAGAGAGAGAGAGAGAGAGAGAGAGAGAGAGAGGCGTTATCAAGCATGGTAAAATTTTGTCCACCCCTCTAGCCAGTCAAACAAACGCTCTCTCTCTCTCTCTCTCTCTCTCTCTCTCTCTCTCTCTCTCTCTCTCTCTCTCTCTCTCTCTCTCTCTCTCTCTCTCTCTCCACATCACAGTGTCAGAATTTAAGGTTAATAAAAAAACATAAATTCCACAAAAGTCAGCTGGCAGGTGGAGGGAAAGCTGACAGGAGGGTGGGAGGAGAGAGGAGGGAGGAGGATAGGTGGATGACGGGAGTGTGGAAGGAGGGGTGGATGACAGAAGTGTAAAGGGTGGGAGAAGGGAGGAGGGATAGGAGACAGAGGTGCTATGGGGATGGGTGAAGGAAGGAGGGGTGGTGGACGGAGATGAAGGAATGGGCGAAGGAAGTGGTAGGTAATAGGGATGTTTGGAAGGAGGAAGGGGAAGTGAGGCTGTCAGGGGATAATATATGGTTGCCAGGGTGGTGTGTAAAAGTGTGAATATGCTGCTACTGCTACTACTACTACTACTATTACTACTACTGCTGTTGTTGTTACTGCTATTGCTGGCGTCGCTACAATAACCGTTGGTGTTACTGTTTCAAGTAGTGGAGAGAGAGAGAGAGAGAGAGAGAGAGAGAGAGAACTATTGCATGTTAAACTATGTCAGCTTTCGCCTGAATATGTTAAAATAGCTGTACGTTGCTTCTGTTACTATTATTATTTCTTATTTCTATTATCAACCTTACGAGGCCACGGTCGAGACTCATAATTTTGTAGCAGATCATTATTGCAATTTTTGACGGTAGAAGAGTACACGGCACAGTAGGAAGCAGGCACCTCTCGGAGTCTAATCATATATTTTTGCGGTAGAGGTTCGTACTGTTTTTATCAAAGAAGGATGAGTTGGGATCCTGTTAACCATCGCAGTCTAGCGGCTTGTACACTAATGTTACAGTTGGTCTTGATTCTCCCTAGTTTCTGCTTTTGAATTAGAAAGATGCGCGGTATTTGATGCTTATGATAAAAAAAAATTGGTCTCTTTCTTCCTACTTAACATTTTGTGTCGGGAAGATGTGCGGTATTTTAGGCCAATGACTCAAAACTTGGTCTGATTCTTCCAAGTCAACGTTTTGTGTCGAAAATGTGTGTCGCCATGCACTGAAGCACTTTGTACCCTCTTATTGAAACGAGACTTGCAGTGTAAAAAGTGGTGTGATTCATTTCTGATTCCGTTTTCTCTCTCTCTCTCTCTCTCTCTCTCTCTCTCTCTCTCTCTCTCTCTCTCTCTCTCTCTCTCTCTCTCTCTCTCTCTCTCTCTCTCTCTCTCTCTCTCTCTCTCTCTCTCGAAAGCCCCCGTTGGTTAAGATGCACCTCTTAGAATTTAATCATATTCGTAGGTTGACACAAAGACGAAACTCATGATGTTAAAATTTGTCTTGCTTCTTCCCAGTTAATGTGTTATGTCAGAGAGAAAAACCTGCCTCACCATGCATTGAACACTTTACCTCGTTGCCCCACATTGAAACGAGGCTTGCAGTGTAAAATAATGGGTGTGATTCATCAGGTTTTTCATTTTTTGCCAAAGGTTCGAGTCGCCATGCACGGAGCACCTGATTTCGTAACATTTACAAGGACGCAGAACTGAAATTACATCATTAATTATCTGCGTTTATTTTCATTAAGTTTATACTTTCATTCTTGCTTTATTTAAGATTATAGTATTCAGTTTTATTCTCCTGTCTCCTCTATCTCTTTTATTTATGAGACATTACCGTGTTAATTACTCCCAGTGAGGTCTAAAGCACTGGATCAGATGGTGCTGTGAACCTATCATTAAACCAAGCTGTGACCTCACTGAACGTTTCCCTTTGTGTTTCACAACACAAGGCGGCAGTCATAGCCTGCCCTCTAAAGACAACTCTCTTTCTTCACACAAAACTACAAACTCCTTCTATACAAAACTACAAATTCCTTCAAGAGGGAGTTTTCAAGACACTTATCCTTCAATTTTTGGCTACTGCTTTGGACTCTATTGGAGGACCGCATCTCAGTGGGCCTCTTATTTTTGGCCGATACCCCTCCTACATAAAAATAAAATAAAATGACTTGTTGGTGTGGGTGTCGAGGCACGTTTCCCATATCACTGGTTGCTGACACTTGTATGCCTGCTCGTGTCTGGTAATGTGGCTGTGACCTTGAAACCAAGGCAGCGGTGATTCAAGTGTTACGGTGCCAGGAATAACGATGGACTAATGTTGGTATGTTTGAATACGTAGATCATTAAAAGATACTAAAATGAATATAGAATATACTAAGGTTAGCAATACATAGAGAAATACAATGTTGTCTCATTAATGTTCTATAACCAGTACCTAAAATGTTCTAGAATTTACTAATACATCAGAATGTACTGTGCTGTCCATCTCATAAATGTTCTGTAACCATAACGTTCATTTTTTAAGCTCTTTCACCATAACGTTCGCTTTTAAGTTCTTTCACTGGTAAACTGATATCCATTGCTTGTTTCTATCCCCTCCCATCCCCTTCTATGACCTCAGCTGCTATGGGAGGCTGGTATCGAGACATCTACAGAACTTATTTGGCCTCAGGTTTTGAAATCTGCATTATTATATTGGGAGTGAGGACTTACCTTGTACTTCCGTCATCCTCCCCCAGTTTTTTGTTGTTTTTTTCCTTGGACAGGCTTCGTCTTGCATGTATATAAAAAAGAAATATAAACATCTCATCTAAAAACTCGTTAGTTGTGAATGTGTTGAGACAGATCGAGAACCAACTCGTAATACGTTCTATTATGGAATAGGTTTTTGTATGGAAGCGTTTGTAGGAAGCTGTGGCAGGCGTTCGTTGAGGAAAAATAAGCATGATGCGAATTTTGTCAAGGGGTGACCATTGTGTGTGTGTGTGTGTGTGTGTGTGTGTGTGTGTGTGTGTGTGTGTGTCAGTGTGTGTGTTCAAGGTGACACGTTTTGGTGGTAGCGTGGAGGAGGCATAACTCAGCATAATGATATTGATATTATTATCATTAATCTGAAAGTTACACGCATGCATTAATTTGAGCTAATGTCTGCACCGTGCATCAGTTTAATTTCCTGTACATTTAAAAGGAAAAGTTTGTCAGAATTTCTTCAGTACTGTAAATTTATGCCACATTTTTAAATAATTCTAAGGTAACTTCATTTTTGTATTCTTATATTTATAATATATACAATATCTTGAATCTATTGATATATCGTAGTAGTAATTTATTACTAATGTATCCAGTAAACTGTATATTATGAAAAGTAATGATGTAGTACTAGTATGATTTAATGTTATTAGTGTTAGTAAACTGTGGAAAAAGTAAACAGTTAAATAGTTTGCGTGAATGTATTTCTAGTAATGTCTCCATTCGTGCCAATATTCTCTGTTTCTCTAAGTGCTTGTATAACATGCTTGTATCCTCATGTAGCAGAGCCTGGAAACATTCACCTCCATCTCAGCCACCTTGTGTTTAAGCTGGCGGTCGTGTGATCTTAGTTTCCCTTTTGGCAACTGGTAGAGTTTCGCACATGATTCCGCTTCTATAATCACATGAACTCAAGGTCTTATAACGTACAGAAAGCCTTGAGTCCGATGACACAGGAGGAAGGCGGTGGTTGGGTTGCCGTGCCTGAGAGAGTGAAGGAGCGTGCGGCGGAGATAGTCTGTCTACGCTGCCGAGGTTGGAGTTGGTACAGGTTTGCCGAGCACAAGGTTGGCTGCGCGGCTTGGGGCGGTGTTGACTTTGGCGCCCGTGAGAGTGACGATGGTGGTGGTAGTAATGTGTGTGTGTGTGTGTGTGTGTGTGGTATGTGTGTGTGTGTTGGCATTTTAACTCGTGAAAAGCAGATGGTGCCTAGTGTCTGGGCTCCATCAGAGGCGGTGGTAATCAAGCAGAGGCGATGCAGTAATGTTAGCGTGCCTACACGAGGGTTGATTGGAGGAAGCCCTGGACCACTCATGATGACGCAGCGTGTTTGTCCTTGCCGCGACACTGCTTCCTTGAGCCGACGAAGGAAGTTTCCTTGAAAGGCAAGCATTCGATGTGGGGAGGAAATAGCTCAGACCAAGACGACGAAATGCGTGCAGCTGCTGACGCTTGAACGAAGGAGCGACACCACCACCACCACCAGCACCACGTCGCCGCACGGGAGATGTTAATATATCACAAATTTCATTTCCACCACACACGGAAATGCTACACGTGTTTGCAGCGTGAAGAAAACATTTCAGTTTGACGAGAATCCCAGACAGTGCACCACGGAGGGTATCTTTGCAGGCTGAGTGAGCTGCATCAGTGCATCACATCTCCTATGCCTAACTTGTCCTTGGGTTTACTCTCCCGTGTGTTAATGAGTCTGAGCTAAGTGCATACTCTAGTTTATATTTTTCTGATGAAGACATGACTTGTATCGCGAAAAAAATGTATCTTTTCTGATGAAGATATGACTTTATCGTGAAAGACAAGATATTTCATTTCTCCAACTTATAATAGCGTCATGTTCACCCAAAGTAACATAATGAGATATGAGGTTTTTACAAAGGATTACAAAGAGTAAGTAAATGATAAGACACCTTTAGCTCCTTGCAAGGGTGTGAACTATTACTAACTACAAAACAGTAAAGCAGATGGCTGTGGCAGATATATGTGAAGAAATTACTTGAATATCATCTTTACTCGTCGCATCAAATTATGAGCGAGCCAGTCACGTGTAAATAGAAGAGAGAGAGAGAGAGAGAGAGAGAGAGAGAGAGAGAGAGAGAGAGAGAGAGTAAGTAGCTAATCCGCCGAGTTCATCTGAACAAGCCAACGACACTGGACGAGTAAACATTATACACTAAATGTCCGACTCTGGTGCGACTCGTCTTTCCCTCCTTGTCTTTCTCTTGTGTACTTGGGGGACTGTTAACTCTTGCTTTGTTGTTTTCTTAGTGAATGATGGTTTGACTTTTTATTCCTTAGCCTGAGTCAAATATATACTACTGCTAGCATCTCCATTTATCTACTTATTTGTTTTATATATTTTTTTGTGTGTGTGTAAGAGGAGTTCTGGTTAACGGCAACAAATATGTGGAAAAAAAAATAGGCCCACTAAAAATACATGTTCTTGAATAGGAAAAGCATAAAGCACAACCACCACCATCACCACCACTACCACCACCACCACCGCCGCCGCTGCCGCCACCACCACCGCCGCCACAATACATCTCCGGCATCATTACCACCACAATGAACACCATCAGGAATATAAGTGAAGCGGGGAAGCCAATCAAAATTCGATCAGATGCGTGAGTTAGTCTCTGGTGCGTCGCTGATAAGGCCTCTTATTTTTTTTTTTTCCCTCCTTGGATAGAGGTGGTGGCATGTAATAGCGACTCTCTCTCTCTCTCTCTCTCTCTCTCTCTCTCTCTCTCTCTCTCTCTCTCTCTCTCTCTCTCTCTCTCTCTCTCTCTCTCTCTCTCTCTCTCTCTCTCTCTCTCTGTTTTCCTTCCATTGCGCCCGCCGGGTTGAAGAGCGCTTGTGGAGGGAAAGGTGACTAGGTTACTGGAAATGGACCTGTCGTTTCACCCTCTTAACCTCTCTAATTTGTCTGTTGCTCCCTGGATTCTTCTTATATTCTCTTTTCTCTCTTATTTTCCTTTTTTTCTTTCATCTTTTTCTTTCCTCTTCATACTTTTCTCTTCTGTTTTGTAGTCATGTGGTTTATTAAGTCGTGTAGCCTCTCTCTCTCTCTCTCTCTCTCTCTCTCTCTCTCTCTCTCTCTCTCTCTCTCTCTCTCTCTCTCTCTCTCTCTCTCTCTCTCTCTCTCGCTCGCTCGCTCGCTCGCTCGCTCGCTCGCTATTTCAGTTCTAAACACAAAAGTCAGATTGAGGTTATGAGACAGAAATAGAAGGAGAGAGAGAGAGAGAGAGAGAGAGAGAGAGAGAGAGAGAGAGAGAGAGAGAGAGAGAGAGAGAGAGAGAGTTCTTTTGCTCCCAGATTGCTGACGACAATAATTGCATATGAAATTCAGCTTCCTGTCTTTTTTTTTTTTCATTTGTTTTTAAGCTCGTTTGTCTTTTGCTTAACTTCACTTCGACACACACACACACACACACACACACACACACACACACACACACACACACACACACACACACACACACACACACGCACAGTACCCTTGGTTTTCCATTTCTACCAGTTAACGGAACGAGTCTCTGTTATTGTTCCATGTTTCTGTTCCTGCATCCATTCACCAAATTCATCCACCAACCCTCTGCCAACCTACGCAGCCATCCACTCGCACACCGATCCAACCAGCCAATCAGTCAGTCTTATTATTCAGTCATACGTTTAATTGTCACCACACACGCGATAGGGATCAGTAATTACTCAGTCTTTCTACCACCTTTCCACCAACACATGAGCCTTTGCGACCATTTAGACTAAGGAAAATATCACCATGAGTTCTACTACATGCGCCATGATTACCGGCAATATCAACCACTTTTCCACTAACATCGCCCATTCAGACCATGCAACAAATCACCATCCAATCCCCACACTACCTGTGACTTGATTACTTACGCTAACAACCAACATTAACAAACGCCACGTAGCATTGCCAATCCTTGTACGAGCATCACTACAGACACCACCACCACCATAACCACTACCACGCAAATAATGGAGAGACTATTGGTGATATTCTGAAACATCCGCTCCGCATCTCCACTACATTCAAAAGGCTCTAGTTAAAGTTTCATGGAGGTTTTTAAGAGTTTTTATGGTTCCAGTGACAGATTAACAAATTATCTACATTATTAACAGAAGAAACACTGCAGAACCCAACTAATCATTTCTGTAGCCTTTGAAAATAGTCGTGGCCAAAGAGCAAAGCGTTTCATAGTAAGGACTTACAGATGCTGACGTAACTGGGAGCAGATCAAAAGGCGACAGGTGCCACAGACCCATTCCTCCTTCCCTCCTCCCTCCTCCCCTCCTCCCTCCCCTTCTCACTGCACCTGTAATGTATTCCTCTTGCCATGTGTACACAAGAGCGCACACGCGTCCTTCTCCTCCACAGCAGCAATCAATGAGAACAGGCGCTAGGGAACCTGCACGCCCGGAAAAAGACAGTCGTGCGTGGGCTTGCTGGAGGTGTTGAGTTAGATGGGGTTCTAGCCACGAGAGACTGGTTGTTGTATGTGTGCGGAGGGTGGTTAGTGGATGGCGGGGGAATATGTGGGTGGATGTGTTGGTGTGTATGTAGGTGAGAGAGAAAGAGGGAGAGAGAGAGGCACAGATAACACAGGCAACACTTCACTCCAGCACTAAGAACGTAATGAAAGTCGCCTGCAGTTATAGACTGGCCAGGTAACAGAGGTGGTACTAATTGCGTTACGCCCCTGCTGCTGCACCTGCTCGTCAGTGGCGTGGGTGTTGAGGCATTTCACGATATCCGCTTGTTTTCTCCTTGATGACGAAACATTCATGAGTTTTGAAGGGATACGTGCAACCCTAAATATCTTTAAATACAGTACAATAATAGTGAAATATTTAGCCCACCATCCTTTAAATTCTGCCTTCGCGCTCTTATCTCTATTTGTCTTATCCATTTTTTTTTTCTATTCTATTCTACTGTCAACTATCAAGAGCAAAGGGAGTACGTGGTGACGCCTTGAGGGATGTCTAAAATATAGGGTAGTAAAGATGAAGGCCCCTCCCCGCAAGGTCTATGATAACGGGAACACCTGCCGTTACTGGGGCTCGATGTAGCGTACCAGGCGGCCACAAGTGGAATTTTCTTTCGCTTAACCATTTACTGAAACTTGACAGTAAACACGCCAGACTTCCCAGCACGACGCCACAATGATGGGTGTCAAGGGTGATAGTTTCAGCGAAGCGTGTTAGGCGGGACGTAAGCACCAAGCGCCGCCTCAAATGTAAACGCAGGTAATGAGTACTTTAAAATATTCACTGCATGGTGAATCTTGTAAACCCTGAGGCACGTAAAGCGCTCCACACACACACACACACACACACACACACACACACACACACACACACACACACACACACACACACACACACACACACACACACACGTTAATACGAAACCCGTTAGGAAGTAAATATAGCATTACACTCGGGACATTTTGCTTTGCTTTGCTTTGCCTAGAGCCAGAATATAGAGAAAAATGGAACAGTAAAGTCCAGAGCAACAAGAATAAGAGTAGCAGGACAGTAGAAACAAGAATTTCCTTTAATTTGCGTAGACGCTAGAGAAAATGGAACAAAAGTAGATAAAAAAAAGTTAAAAAAAGACCGTATAAGCTGGTGTTTGCTTTGCTTTCGTATGCCTAGACGAACAATAAGATAAAATGATAACAATATAGATAACAAAGACAATTGGAGTTTAAAAGGCAACGGGTAACACTAAACACCTTACCATTTACGTATTTAGCACACAAATCTTTCCCCACCAAGTACAGAACAAGTGGGTGTCGTAAAATGCCTCAACACCCACGCCAGTGATGGGCAGGTGCGGTGGTGAGGCGTAATGCAATTAACAACTCCTCTCTTACCTGGCCAGCTCAGGTTATATATTCCTTGTGCTGAAATATATTGTTGTGTCCAGAAATCTTATATTCTGTTTTATGTTAGCGTCTCTCTCTCTCTCTCTCTCTCTCTCTCTCTCTCTCTCTCTCTCTCTCTCTCTCTCTCTCTCTCTCTCTCTCTCTCTCTCTCTCTCTCTCTCTCTCTCTCTCTGTAACAGGCATGCACAGGCTCGCATTGAATGGCCTGGCCCGCCCTTTGTAATCCTGTCCAAGTCTTTCTGCATTGTTGGGGCTTCTCTCTCCCCGCCCATTATTTCATTCCCTTTCCAGTTTATTGTTTTGCACGGTTGTTGCGGCTCGTTAATGGATAGGGAAGACAGGTGTAGGTAATGATAGGTACAAAGATAGGTATGTTTTTATTTTGTTTTATTTTTTTTTTTTTCAATGGGACTGCATCGTGTAGGTCTTTGTTTCTCTTTGTGATTGTATTGTTTATGGTTTAATGAACGTGCTGAGAGAGAGAGAGAGAGAGAGAGAGAGAGAGAGAGAGAGAGAGAGAGAGAGAGAGAGAGAGAGAGAGAGAGAGAGAGATCATTTTTGGTGGCGGAAACTAGTACATGTCCAGGAAATAGAGCGAGGGAGCAGCGGCCAGTCGGGATGGAGGAGACAAATTGAGTGAACAAGATGCGGGGAAAGTCGCTGAGAAGATACACAGCCTATGATCCCGTGACCTGTGAAAATTGTGTGTGTGTGTGTGTGTGTGTGTGTGTGTGTGTGTGTGTGTGTGTGTGTGTGTGTGTGTATTTGTTTATTTGGGTGGATGGGTGTGTTTGTTTGGGTATGTGGGGAACAAGAAGCACACACACACACACACACACACACACACACACACACACACACACACACACACACACACACACACACACACACACACACACACACAAAGACTGGAGCATCGATTCCCAACCCTCCCATATTGACAGACTAACAACCAACCTGCCACCACCATCACCACCACTACCACTACCACTATCACCACTAACACTACTACTACTGCTACCACCACCAACAGCTCTTCATCACTACCACCACCATCACCACCACTGCCACCAGCACCACACCTCAAATACACCTCATGATAACCAAAAACAAGTATTCACACCTGTCATTTCATACCATCACCTCATCATTCCTCTACCCACCTCTCTTGTTTCTTCTTTTTTTTTTCATCATTTCGTAACACCAACAAGTAATACACCTGCCTCTTGAATCACAGTATCAGTGACTGTTTCCCGGGCAAGCAAGTCCTTAGAATCGAGAATCACATCCGCCACGGGGCAAGAGAAGGACATAAATGAACTGTTGACTGACTGAAATCGGTTTAGCGCTGTACCGAAGTGAAATGAAACGTCGGGTTAGGTCTGGATAGAGAAGAGGAAATGAGATGAAGAGGAGGAGAACGGACAAGGAGGACGAGGAAGTAGACGAAGAGAAGGAAGAGGAAGAGGAGGAAAACAGATAAGGAAGAAAAGGAGAACGGGAAATGAAGAGGAGGAGGAGAATGATTGAAGAAGAGTAGGAGGAGAATGAACAAGAGAAAGAAGAAAGACGAGGAGCACGAAGAAGGATTAAGAGAGGGCGAAGAGGAATGGAGGAAGTCTGTAGAAGAAAGATAAAAAGAGCAGGAAGATTGAAGATGAGGAATTGGAGTGAAGGATAACTTAATAAAAGGATAATAATAGATTTGTTAAAAGACCTACTGATTGAGAGCCTTCTTTTATCGCACTTTATTCCTATTCTTTTTTCTTCTTTCCTTCCTTTCATGTCCATCTTTCTTCTTTCGTTCCTTTCATCCTCTTTCTATTGTTTTTTGTTTTTTTTATCTTTCATCTTTCTCTTATTCATCTTTATTCAACCTCATCCGCGTCTGCCTCCATCTTCTTCTTCTTCTTCTTCTTCTTCTTCTTCTTCTTCTTCTTCTTCTTCTTCTTCTTCTTCTTCTTCTTCTTCTTCTTCACCATTATATTCTTAATCTTCTTCCTCTTATCCCACCTTTCTGCCACTTCTCGTCCTCCTCCTCCTCCTCCTCCTCCTCCTCCTCCTCCTCCTCCTCCTCCTTGCTGTTCTTTTTCCCCCTCTATATTTCTTCGTCCTTGTCCTTCCCTTCACTCAAGTAATTTGAGACTCGGAGACGGTAAGAGTGAAGTTTTCTGTTTGTTTTTTTTTTCTTTCTTTTTTTTTTCCAGGTGAGGGAATGTGAGGTGTAGGAAATATGAGACATTTGCTCAGGGCCTGGTAATTCAGCCTCTCTCTCTCTCTCTCTCTCTCTCTCTCTCTCTCTCTCTCTCTCTCTCTCTCTCTCTCTCTCTCTCTCTCTCTCTCTCGTTCTAGGTAGTATTTTTGAGTTATTTTTTTTACATTTCCTCCTTCTCCTCCTCCTCCTCCACACACACACACACACACACACACACACACACACACACACACACACACACACACACACACACACACACACACACACACACACACACACACATGTACCCCGAGTAGAATCAAATGTGAGGTCTAAATTCCAGTAGTTGATCCAGGAACTTTCAGCATGAGAAGAGGAGGAGGAGGAGGAGGAGGAGGAGGAGGAGGAGGAGGAAAAGTTGGCAGAAGTGAAATAGAAAAAGAAAAAGTAAAGAGGAGAGGAAGAGGAAGGAGTGAGTGAGGAAGATACACACACACACACACACACACACACACACACACACACACACACATACACGAAGGTAATAGATATCAACAGGCTAACTCACTCAAATTGCGTGTTAATTTCAAGAGTTTGCCTTTGCCGCGCCTTACGTTTGGTGGGACACGTAGCTATGCAGGGAGTTTAGTTCAGTGGGACAGTGATGAAAGTAAAGAGTGAGAGGGAGTGGTGAGAGGGAGTGGTGCTTCTGAAGACCGGTTGGGTGGATATGCATAGTAGTTTAGTGAAAGGAGATGCTACGGAAGAAAGATGAGGAGGCTGCGGTGGTGGTGGTGGTGGTTGGATGGAGTGAGCGATGAAGACTTGGAAGAAATGTTGAGGAGAAACTTATATTTTTATTTCCAACAAGTGAAACCGCACATTCTGTCCTCTCTCTCTCTCTCTCTCTCTCTCTCTCTCTCTCTCTCTCTCTCTCTCTCTCTCTCTCTCTCTCTCTCTCTCTCTCTCTCTTCGTCTGCCGGTATTTTTGTTTCGCTTTAGACAAGACCATGACCTCCACTTCCACCACCACACACCTGCAGGTACTGTGCCTGTCATGTCACACCTGAGAACTCTGGTATAGCCATAAATCATCAGCTCTCTCTCTCTCTCTCTCTCTCTCTCTCTCTCTCTCTCTCTCTCTCTCTCTCTCTCTCTCTCTCTCTCTCTCTCTCTCTCTCTCTCTCTCTCTCTCTCTCTCTCTCTCTCTTAGGGGTGCACTATTCAGACTCGCCTCGCCTGTCTCGCCTCCACGCTTCCAAAAATACACCTGGAGGCTCTTGCTTTCTCACATTTGCGTCAGGACGGCACTTGAGGGTGATGGAGTGCGTAAAACTTTGAAAAACAAGGCCCTTTAAGCACACACACACACACACACACACACACACACACACACACACACACACACACACACACACAATGTAAATTCTACCTGATGTTCTTTTCTCTTTTCTTTTTCTTTTCTTCTTCATGCCGCTTCAAAGTGTCCTCGGAGCCTCTAAGTTGAGGGCGCCTGTTTAACACTCCAGCTCGGGTTTACACAGGTGGTTATAGTATAGGTCTTGCGGGGAGCGTGGAGGAGGAGAAGGAAGAAGAAGAAGAAGATGGGCGTTGTTTGATGGAATATTTTTGCACGTGCTGTCTAAATTTATTTCTTTTTTTATTCGTTCGTATGTGCATATGAAGACGTGAAGTGACAGAGAGAGAGAGAGAGAGAGAGAGAGAGAGAGAGAGAGAGAGAGAGAGAGAGAGAGAGAAAGAGAGAGAGAGAGAGCCAAGATATTGTCCTTAAAAGAAGCAACGCGGCAGCGAACCTTTAAAGATCATTTTCCTCTTTTAAGCTATCACTGTACGTTGAGAGAGAGAGAGAGAGAGAGAGAGAGAGAGAGAGAGAGAGAGAGAGAGAGAGAGAGAGAGAGAGTCGGAATAGGGTCTCGCAATTTGGCCGTGCTTGAGCTGGCGCTAGACATAAACATAAGTATTAAGATGATAAGTAGGTAAAGAAAGGGAGATTGCAGTAATGGCGCGGGAGGTGAAGACAATGATTGCATTCCTGTGATTACCCCGGAACAGCTGTCTAGTGGCGCCGAGTTGTGCTTACGACCTGCAGCTTTTTCGGACGAGCGAGGAGGGAGTGAGTGTAGAGAGTGTGTGTCTGAGGAGAACTGGAAGGTTGCGTGAGGATAAAGGGAGGTTAGCGAGAATGTTTTGAGGAAGGATGGAGGGTTAAATTTAAAGTGAGACGAATAGTGAGGGTGTTTGGAAGGTGTTCGAGGAAATGTAAAAGATTGAGTGTTCACGGGTGGAGGTCTAGGAATCAGAGAGAATATCTGGGGAAAAGTTGAAGGTTAAGATGAATTGAATAGAGATGAAGGATGTGATATTTAGAAGGTGTCTGAGGAAAGCGAAGTCCAGTAATAACAAGTAAATTTATGTCTAAGGAAAACAGAAATATTAAAATGAGTTTGATCAAGTGTGCGTTAAATAAAAGATGAAAGGTTAGGATAAGTTAGATTAGTGAGATCAAATAGGAAGAAATTTTAGGAAACCCGAGAAAAACTGAAGGGCAAAGGACTTGAAGTAATTAGTGCCTTCTACTTTCCAACCCTGCCAGTGGTGTGTTGTCAGCAGAGAGTGGCGTATTTTTCACCCTCCAGTACATCCTTACCCTTGAAGGTCCCTGTCACTTGTTGCCGTGCTTCCCCGCCATCAGTGTCGCCTCGCCGCGCCTCGCCTCCCCTTCCTCTCTGCTGTCCCGTCACCGCCAGCCTTCCCGTGCTTTACTTGGCTGTTTTTCCTTCGTCTAGTCACTCAGTCGCGATTTAACGTCACTTGAACCTCTGAAACATTCCTTCACCTGTCCTCTTTCTCCCCTCAAGCGTTTCAGTTCGGATAGTTTCGGGTTTCCTCAACGATCCATTATGCCTTTCCGCCTTTACGTCCATCACACCTCGTGCCTTTTTGTGTCACTCTCCTTATTTCCACTGCCAGGCACCACTTCCTCCGTAGTCACGATTACTTACTGTCCTTCCTACCACCACCACCACCACCACCACCACCACCAGACACCGCCCCTTCTTCCACTGTCAATACCTCACAGTTTTCTTTCCCGTCCACAGTCACATTCCCTTCCCTTCATATTATCTCGGAAACTATCCCTTCCCCCTCAACTATTCTCAGCCTCCCCTTATCTTCCTCATCCACCAAAGTCCAGACTCTGATGCCCTCCGTCACCCATTACCACTGTATCCTGCCTACTCTCTCTCTCTCTCTCTCTCTCTCTCTCTCTCTCTCTCTCTCTCTCTCTCTCTCTCTCTCTCTCTCTCTCTCTCTCTCTCTCCACCACCACCACGCGAGGACCTTCGTCACGGCACGGCGGAGAGGCTCTGGCGTCCCCTGCAGGCGTCCTTCTCACAAGACTCCTGAACTTTATAGCCTCTCACCGGGGAGTGCTGCCCCCTAACCCTTCGCCCCGACCACTGGAGGGAGGCAGCAGCTGGTGAAGGGCCTCTCGGGTCTCGAGGAGGACCCCTGTGACCGTTCTGGCCCAATACCAATGAAAAGTTGGCCACGAGGAGGAAATGAGAAGTTTACAAAGATTTCTTTCTTACGCTCTCTTCTTGTTTTCTTACTTTTCTCATTTCGATCTTTTGTTTTCTTTGTGTGTGTGTGTGTGTGTGTGTGTGTGTGTGTGTATGTGTGTGTGTGTAGGAGCGTATGTGCGCCAGTCTCGTGTCGTAAGTAATCTTGACGAGCTTATCAGTGTCGCTGTTTTGACGGCAGTGATAAGGAACTCACGTCCTTCCGTCCGCCTGTCTGCCTTGTCTCCATCTGTGTTTCGCTGTCTTTGTTAGTGCGCGAGCGGCAACCGGCTGTGGCAAGGAGTGTGTTGTGGGTGGAAGCGAGAAAGTAATTGCGGTTGGGTAGGGAGGAAGGGAGGCAGGGAGGGCGGGGCTTGTGACGGAAGGGATGGTCAGGGTTCAGGGTACAAGTTTAAATTGTAAGTTGTAATCTAAAACTTTTCTACTGAAGTTGATGATAGTTGGTAGCACTTGTCTTCCAGGCGGGACAGGCGCATTGAGACTGTGTGGCGGCCCTGCTCGCCCGCACGCCCGCACGCCCTCGCCTCATCCTTACCACCCACACCTATACCATATTCTTACACCTCCCTCACCCAAACCTTCATCTCCCTGTTGCTACTCTCCCCCACACCTCATCCCTGCCACCGACACTACTCTGTCCCCTCCCTACATACTGTCACCCTCACTCCCTCACCCCATACCTTTATCTCACCCTGGCACCCTCACACCACTCCTACCACACTGCCACTTTCACCCTGTCACCACACCCATGAATCACCACTATCACTACCAACACCATCGCCATCACTTATCACAGCCACTATCTCGCCTCCACGCTGTTGACTCATCCACCACTCTTATCCACCTCCTCACCGCGGCACATCCATCACACATTCAGCCCAGACAGAGCACCACATCGGTTCCCACGGCTTCAGGCTCCCACCAGTCCTTTCCTGTTCCTCCCTTTGTCTCTCTGTTCAATTTTGGCGTGTCGTGGCTAGGATGGCAACCCTGCGACCATCGTTAATAGAAGGGCATAGGAAGCCATGAGACTATTGTACTGTATGCTTAACCCAACACCAACACCAACCATCACCTTACCGCTTCTGTGCTTCTGCTTCTACCGGCTGCCTGGAATGTAGATAGAAAGGCAGCTACGCACACGTATTTTTTGACTGGGTAGGAAAAATACGACATGGAGGAAGTTAGAAGTGAATGGAGGTTGAATATACATAAAGGGTATATATGAAAAAAGACTACCATGAGGCCAGCTTTTCCGGAAGTATTTATGGAGAGGCGGAAACCAGGAAATATAATATTGGTGGGAAGAAGAGGAAAGAAAGAGAAAGGAAGGCAGGAACTTGGCAAGGCGAAGGATAAAGGAGGAGAACCAGAAGGAAAACGAGAATGAATGAGAGGAGGAGGAGGATGAGGGAGGAAAATTATGAACAGTAGGAAGAGAAGTGGAGGAGGATAGAGACAATGAAATAGCAGAACCAGGAGGAGGAAAAGTGAAAGGAACTAGAAGAGGAGGAACACGAGGAAAAATGAGAACAGTGAGAAGAGAAATGAAGGCGGATAGACGCAAAGAAACAGAACCACAAGGAAAAGGAAGATGAATAAGAAAACACGGATGAAGAAGAGAAGCAAGAGCGGCAGTAAGAAGAGGAAGAGGAAGAGGAGGAGGATGGAAGTGAAGAAATAGAATGCGTTGAGATGCAGAAGGTGAAGACGTTAGGCGGGAAAGAAACATGCTGGCTGGGACAGGAAAGTTAAGGTGAGATATGGAAGGCGTCGCTGCGATCTAAAGGTGGAGATTGAGAACGAATGGAGAAAAACGTGGAAGCAGTCCAGGAAAGGGAAAAAGGAGAGGGATACTTATAGAATATATGGAGGCAGATGTATGGGGAGGAGAGGAAGCAGGGAGGGTGGCATGAAATCAGGAGGGAAGGGAGAAATTATAGGGGGAGAGCAATCATGAGGAATCGTGAGGGGAAGGGGTGGAAGGGGATGGGATATATAGAGACAAATATATGTGGAGAAGAGGAAGCGGGGAGGCTGGCATGAAATCAGGCTGTGTGAGGGAGGCAAGAGGGGGAAAGGCAAAGATCCGTGTCTTACTGTAGTCATAACTCGAAGCACACTTATGAAAGGAACTGTCAGCAGAGAACAGAGAAGCAGCTGAAGCACGGCCCTCCCTAACATTACTCTCGCACGACTAAGAGCCTTCCTCCCTTCCTCCCTTCCTTCCATCCCTCTTGGCTAGACCCCTCCCCCTCCTCCCGCTACTCCTCCTCTTCCTCCTAAATGTCTGGCAGGAAAGAGCGGGAAGCAAGAAAGAAATAGCCGGAGGAATTGGAAAGCTAGACTGATAACTAGCGAGGTGGTGCGAAAGAAAAAGATAATAGGAAGAAAAATTAAAGGAAAAAGCGACTGTAACGATGCAGCAGCGAGATGATGTACGCACGCCAAAAAAAAAAAAAAAACTGCCAATAAAAAAAAGGACGTGAAGCGAAATTTTGTGCTTGGGAAAATATAAAAAAGTCATCAAAGTGCGGGAAGCGACTACGATTTGGAGGAAAAAGACAGACGAGGATAGTGAAAGCAAAATAAGGATAAAAAAAATTAAGGGATGGAGGAGAGATTAGAGGAAGAGATGCAGCCAGCCAGTGAGCCAGCCGGGGAGAGAGAGAGAGAGAGAGAGAGAGAGAGAGAGAGAGAGAGAGAGAGAGAGAGTTTTACCGCACACTTCACCACCACATCCACTCATTATATTTATCAGATCTCACGGTAATGATCATGAGGCCAGATGGTTGAAACGAGCCCGCGCCGAACCTCTCCCTTATCTTCACTCCCCCTCACCCTCGCCCACCCCCTACCACTCCTCTCTGGAAGAATCCTGGGGGAGCCGTGACGACCTCCGCTCCTCACGCCTCTCTCTCAAGGCCACTCAGGAAGGGCCGCGATGAGTCTCCCAGCCGGAATTTGTGGTGGTGGTGGTGGTGGTGGTGGTGATAGGGACGGAAAGGGTTTATTTAGGTTCGTTCGTTAAATACCCACGTCCTCTCTCTCTCTCTCTCTCTCTCTCTCTCTCTCTCTCTCTCTCTCTCTCTCTCTCTCTCTCTCTCTCTCTCCAGTGTTCCGTTTTCTATTCGTTTCCTATTCCAATTTTCTTTTCTTATTTTTAAGGTCAATGGTTTAGCACTGATCGGATTGTATTGATTTTTTTCTTTACTGGTGTAGGATTATGTGCAAGCTCTCTCTCTCTCTCTCTCTCTCTCTCTCTCTCTCTCTCTCTCTCTCTCTCTCTCTCTCTCTCTCTCTCTCTCTCTCTCTCTCTCTCTCGAGTGTTTATGTTTTACTCCTATTATTTATTCAGCTCCTGACTCGCCTTTATCCCGTTAGTTAAAATGTATTCCCTTATTTAATTCTTTTTTTGTATATACACGCAATTCAAGTTTTTTATTCATCTTTTTTTACATAATATCGGCAAGAGCTGCATTGTGTATTTTGCGCTCAGTTGCTAGTTTATATTTTTTTTTTCTATATGGCTCAGAATACAGATATATATTAACGACTTACCGTTTTTTTGTTTTTTTGTTTTTTTTCGTTACTTTTCTCTTTTCTTTCATTCTCTTTTTATCTTTTTGGGCGGTGAAAGAAATAGATTTGAATAAAAGGGTATGTATTTATTTCAACTTTTTTTTGCTTTTGTTCACGTGCTCTCTCCTTGATTTCCCCAAACGGAAAGGGAAAAAAAAAAGGATATATATAGTACTACGTGTTCTCTGTTTGTTTTCATTGTTAATCTTCTTCACTTTCTTTTCTTTTTCTTTCTTTTTTTGCGTGGGGGCGTTATTGGTTATTGTTGTTGTTGTTGTTGTTGTTGTTGTTGTTGTTGTTGTTGATGTTGTTGTTATCGATATTTTGTCTTCTTTTTCTCCACCTCCTCCTTCTCCTCCATCATCATCTTGGTAGTGTAGATGTTGCTAACGGTAATGGTGGTGGTGGTGGTGGTGGTGGTGGTGGCAGCATTTGAGAGAGAAAAAGCAGTTTAATTTCGGGTGTCTTATAGGATCTTGAGAGGAATTAAACTCACTCACTATGAGATCTTTTCTTCATTGACAGTAAAACAAGAAAAAAACGCAAAATAAGGGAAGCTGTAAGAGCCATTAGGCCTACACGTGACAGCCTACCTCTTTCCATGTATCTTGTCTTTTCTTCCGTAATAATAGTAACTGAGAGAGAGAGAGAGAGAGAGAGAGAGAGAGAGAGAGAGAGAGAGAGAGAGAGAGAAACAAAGAACCCTGGAATGAAGCAATGAAATTCCTACTGACCGGTGATAGACGCAAAAACAAACACAACCAGTCACAACACGTTCTCCCACTGACGAGGGAAGAACTTTAGCCAACCAGTCCGCTTCCTAAATCCTCCTGCCGCCGCGTCACTAGTCAATAAGCTAATGTCTTGATCCGAGGCCACCGGGAACACACACACACACACACACACACACACACACACGTTTTCGAAAAATTCACTGTACTGAGATGGATTTGATCCCAATTAGCGAGTTCTGAGAGAGAGAGAGAGAGAGAGAGAGAGAGAGAGGTACTGCAAGTGGGATAGGAATGAGTATGAGGGGAGTGAGAGAATGGCAAGGCGAGTAGAGACGGAAAGAGCGATCAGAATGTATGAAGTAAGGAGAATTGATGACAGCTGAACATTGAAGGGGAGATCGAATAAGTAAGTAGAAGAGAGAGAGAGAGAGAGAAAGAGGACGGCAAAGGCAAGATGATGAGTTAAACTCGAAGGGTGCATGAACAAATGGAGGAAGAATGAAGGTCACTGAGAGAAAGAGAGGACGATAGGAAAATAGGTAAGAGAAAAAACAGACTGCACAATGGAACAGAATAGCATAGATGGAGGAGGAAATGATGAAAGGAAGAGAATGTGTGTGTGAGAGAAGTTTTGAGGAGAACTAATTGGAGAAGAAATAAAAGGAAAAGCAACGCTGGCAAGAGCTAAGTGGTTGGAAAACAAGGGTCTGGTTTTTGGGAGATACCAAGTGAGAGAGAGTGGTGAAGCTCAAGTCACTCGTTACACTGATAAACTACCTAAGCCCTCCCTTGAAAACAGAAGAGGAACGTGTGTGTTGTGTGTGTGTGTGTGTGTGTGTGTGTGTGTGTGTGTGTGTGTGTGTTGGGATACTATTTTTAATCATATTGCCTTTGATCAACCGGAATGTCGATAGAGCTTCAGAAAAAATGGATTCCTCTCTCTCTCTCTCTCTCTCTCCTCTCTCTCTCTCTCTCTCTCTCTCTCTCTCTCTCTCTCTCTCTCTCTCTCTCTCTCTCTCTCTCTCTCTCTCTCACGTTTGCACCACTCCCTTCTCGCCGCAGCTCCAGCCACTTCACCCTCATCTCTCATCTTGCTCACCTCCTCCACTGCCTTGCCTCCTCCCCGCCCTGCACCTCGGGGTCAGTTCCTCGGCCAAGTCTTTCATAAGCACCCCTGGTAAAGACTGACGTAACCGTGACCTTGTTTCTCAGACTCCGTGTGTGTGTGTGTGTGTGTGTGTGTGTGTGTGTGTGTGTGTGTGTGTGTGTGTGTGTGGGTGGTGGTGTTTGTAATTTACATAAATCATACATATATCATAATGCTAATGTACCCACTTTTGTATACACACACTTAAACACACACACACACACACACACACACACACACACACACACACACACACACACACACATACATGTATTTAAGGCCACGCGTAACACTTTAATAGGGACATTATTGGTAATGTTTTTAATTGGCAATTATTGGAATTTTCCCGTCGCATTTTCCTGTCGACTGCCACCACCACCACCATCACCACCAGTACCATCACCACCTCCATCACTACCACCTGTAACACCATAACCAGTCTTTGTCTTCACTGGCTGTCACACACATCATCACCCAATAACCAGCCATACACACAAACACCTACAGGCCACTTCCTCAATCAGCTCATCACTCAGAACTCAATTCATCCTTAAACCATCCACCACACTCATGAACACACCCACATTACCTTCACCACACACACACACACACACACACACACCACCCACCCACCCACCAGCACAACCCCTCACAACCCTCACCTTGCCTCACCGACATTAACCCCAACCAGGGCCGTCGCCTCGCCTCGCCCTAACACTGGCCACCGCTTGAGCTCATACTTGCATCACACCTTGTAGGCAGCGGCTCAACCTCGCCCTGTTTAGGAAAATAAGAAAAAAAGGCGTGCTGTGGTGGGCGGGGCTGGTCGTGGTGGTGGTACTTGTGTTTCTGGTTTTGGAAGAAGGTTGTTGCTGTGATTGTTCGCTAAGAGGCATTTTGTTGCTGTAGCGTTGAAGTGAAAGCATCTAGTGTTGCTTAACGCTTGGCACATATGAAGAGAGAGAGAGAGAGAGAGGAGAGAGAGAGAGAGAGAGAGAGAGAGAGAAGAGAGAGAGAGAGAGAGAGAAGATGAAGTCACATAGGGTTTCTGTTCTCTTGTTAATTAAAAGGTTAAAAGGAAGGAGATTAAACAGCGGCGGCGAGCAGCGTGGCGGAGGGAGAGAGGGAGGGAGCGCACCGCGGGAATGGTAGTGGAGTGCTAGGGAATGAACACCCTTCCAAATTGATCCCTAAGCCCTGAACCAAGGCGTGACCTAACCCACATAACACCCCACCTGGCCCTGTTTGACCGGGCGTGGGCCAAGTAGCGCCCCGGTCCATGTAAATCATTGTGTTGTGTGATGTTAAATTGTTTTGCGAAATGTGTTTACCAAATGAACGGTGTTGAATGTTGCATTGTACCAGTATGACTTCTTTTTTTCTTTCTTCTTTTTTTTTTTTCTCGCCAGTTAATCTGTTTGTTGAAGACCGTAAGAGTAACATGATACAAGACACTGCAAAAGATCATGTTAACCTACACTGGAAGATCTTTTTATATCCGTCTGTGCTCTCAGATGTAAGTGTGTATACTTTGTGATGTGGAAAAAAAAAGAAACAGCAGCCACATTTCTTCCATTCGCGTTTCACATTCGCGTTTGACTTGCACAGTGTTGGCTTGACGATCAGGTCGTCTTCCATTCTCACCCCTAGTGTGTTTGGTGTTTCCCTTCAATTTTAAGCCCTCTGCTCTGCTAAGAATTTGTCAATTATCAAATTTTGAAAACTATCCGCAGGTTAGAAAAATTAGAATTGAAAGAAAATACAAAACAGTTGTTTGGCACGTTTACTGACGAAAGCCGAGATTCTTAAGCACCTCAGCCTTTCGTCTCGTTTCGACTGCTTTTAACAGGCTCTTGTGGAAGTTGTCGGGGTTTTCAAGGGTGACTTTGATTCTAGCAATAGTTTAACATGTATTTTTTTTTTTTTTTCAGTGGATTCAGTTGAACTTGTCGCGATTTTCAATAGTGTTTATGATAGTGATAGTTCAACGTCTGTTCTTGATCACATTCTTTCTAACAGACCGTAGTGGAAATTTGTCAAGGCTTTCAGGTGTGTTTATGATTTCATTGATAGTGTAACATGTATTTTGCATCACATTAGTTTTACGACAGGTATAAATTATCGAGGTTTTGAAGGATGTTTAGGATTCCAGTTATAATTAAACATATACTTTGCAGAAAAAAAAAGAAAAAAAAGCAAATCCGACTAATCATTTATATGTAGCCTTTAAAAAATACCTCAGGAAACTCCACAGCATTCAAACCCAAACTGTTCTTCCTGCCCCGTCCTCTCAGTAATGCTATCGTTCAGTGTGTAACTTGTAATGCTTCACTCTGTAGCACCTCCTCTCAATACGTGACGTGTATCGACATGAAAGTCAATCATCCGCCCGCTTGGACCTCTGATAATTTATGTATATCTTCTTTTAATGGTAACGAGTATTGTATTTTGTTCATTTATCTTTGTTAACTTTTTTTCTTTCATCTGCGGTTGTATTTTTTTGTTTTTCAGTTTACGTTTCCCTCCTTTCTCATTATTCTTTCCTTCTTTGTTCTCTCTCTCTCTCTCTCTCTCTCTCTCTCTCTCTCTCTCTCTCTCTCTCTCTCTCTCTCTCTCTCTCTCTCTCTCTCTCTCTCTCTCTCTCCCCCCAGTGAGGAATATATTATTAGTTCCTGACGTACCTTTCACATAATTCTCCCTTTTATTAGGAAAAACCGTCCCGCGTGTCTCGCCCTTCACGTTCGCCTTGCACACTTACCACCTACTTACTCCCCCTTTTATTTCTATCCCTGCGTTCTTTTCCATTATTCCCCCTCCTACTTTTCCCTTCCTCTCCTCAATGGCCTCTCTCAATCGTCCTTCCTACCATTCCTCATCCCCTTCTCCCTCCACTCTCTTCTCCCTCTGCTCTCTCCCTCTCTGCACTCTCTCCCATGCCTCACCGAACATTAGTTATCGTCAGCAGGTTTTAGTGCGCTATTATATCCGGGTCGCGGTGATGGATTCTTCCCCGGTCGTGCCAGTGGGGAGAAGTGGGCGGGGGAGGAACCACGGGCGCTCTGGTTCCTGACGCTCACCCGCCCGCCCACCAGTCCCTGACTCCCATGATATATCAGTTAGCAGCGGGGACGCCAAGAGGGTGCTTTGGTTCGGCCGCCGCTGTTGCTGCTCATGGAGTAGCGAGGATAAAGGGCGAAAGGAGTTGTGTGTGTGTCTGTGTGTGTGTGTGTGTGTGTGTGTGTGTGTGTGTGTGGCGAGTATAAGTGAGTGAGAGGATAGGTAGAAGTGACTGGGGATATGTGTGGGAGTTGTAGTATGCGTGGGTAGTACGGGTGTATAGATGGATAGATATGCAGGTAGATATTACGGTCTATACTTGGCTAGATGGGTGGCTTGGAACGACGGTGCTTGTGAAAGAGTCGAAGTGGGAAGTGGGAAGAATTAATTAAAGGAGACCACTATGGGTTTTAAAGATCGTAATACGTTCTCTCTCTCTCTCTCTCTCTCTCTCTCTCTCTCTCTCTCTCTCTCTCTCTCTCTCTCTCTCTCTCTCTCTCTCTCTCTCTCTCTCTCTCTCTCTCTCTCTCTCTCTCTCTTACTCTTACAAATCAACGCTCGTAAGACCAAGCCAGCCAGTGGGGTAGTAGCTAGAGGCGTTATGATTATATTTTTGAATGGATGCGCTGACTAACTAGAGCCGTGATACTTGTGGAAAAGAGAGAGTGAGAGTGAGTGGGTAGGAGTGAATGAAGCGAACACGTATGGCATTAGAAGACGGAGTTATTACAAGATAGACGGATAGATGCAGAAAAAACTAGATAGAGAGGAGATTTACAGAGTACTTGGGGTGCATTCAGGGATAAAGGGACCAGTGAACAGAGGCTGGCACGGGACAAGACATTAAGGTGAACGAAAAGTTTGGTTTCTTATAAAAGGTTTGCCTGTCGCTTCTCGTCAAGTTGAAGGCAGAAGACGACTGAGGACAACAGGTGGTGGTGGTGGTGGTGGTGGTGGGTGGAAAGTCGTTGCGTAGAAAATGATAAAAAAAAAAAAAAAAGGAAAGAAAGAATACGTACTAAAATAAAACGTGATCTTTTATTTCTATCCCCCGGTTCCCTTTAAATCTCTTCTTAATTAAGTGCATTGATTTAGTTGTTTATTTTTGACGTGATGTGGGATTGGTTTCATATTTCTCTCTCTCTCTCTCTCTCTCTCTCTCTCTCTCTCTCTCTCTCTCTCTCTCTCTCTCTCTCTCTCTCTCTCTCTCTCTCTCTCTCTCTCTCTCTCTCTCTCGTGGATGAGTTTTCTAGTTTTGTTTTTTTCTTTATTTTTTTTTCTTTCAATTTCGCATCACGTTTCTGTGGATGGGCTTTCAATATTTTTCTCTCTCCCTCTTCCGCAGGTGAGTGAGTGAGTGAGTGGCGCGGTGGAGGAGGAACAACACGAGAGGGAGGGAAAGGTAAGTGTGCACCTGTAATCTATCGTGCATACCTGGCTGGTGTGTGAGAAAGAGTTACGAACCGTCACGCACGCACGCACGCACATGACATACCCTTGTTCTCACCTTTTCAGTCATGTCATGTGTTCATTGCAACGTCGTACGTATCCTTCCTTCCTTCCTACGTTTAAGCATACTAATGTTACCGGGGGTGGTGACGTGATGTGAGGCGAGAGAGGGATGGAGGCTTCTGTGTGGTATTGCAGTATATATCTTCTACAGAGGTTACAGTTTATGGAGCAGGATGGTTGGATGGTTGGCAGAGGCATTATTATTATTGTTCTGTCCTTGTAATGTTTTGTTTCGCAGGAGGATAAAGAAACCGGCTGTCATAAATATTTACTTTTTTTTTTCTTTTTTTTTTTTTTCGTCCTCTTTATACTTGCATTGTGTGGTGGTGGTGTGTTAGTTCGTGATGCGTGCAGTGGTGGCGTGATGTGCTGTGTGTGTGTGTGTGTGTGTGTGTGTGTGTGTGTGTGTGTGTGTGTGTGTGTGTGTGTGTGTGTGATTGCTTAATTAATCATTATGCGGCGATGTTGGAAGTGTAATTGGTTATTTATTACCTATAATAGACAAGAGAGAGAGAGAGAGAGAGAGAGAGAGGAGAGAGAGAGAGAGAGAGATTGTTGTAGTTTTGTTGCAGGCAGATTATTTTCGTTATTATTATTATTATTATTATTATTATTATTATTATTATTATTATTATTATTATTATTATTATTATTACTACTACTACTACTACTACTACTACTACCACCACCACCACCACCACCACCACCACCACCACCACCACCATCATCCCCATTTCATGAATACGAAATAATTACTACCCCTTAACAAACAACAAATTGCCATGGGAGGGGAGGGGAGCGGGATTGCGGCTGGACAGTCACACACACACACAGACACACACACACACACACACACACACACACACACACACACACACAACTGGATGACTATATAACAGGACCATTAGCTGATCCCTCGTGTATTTGGGTGATTTGCAGCCTAGTACAGATTTAATGTGCTAACAACAAATGACGTAGCGTATAGTGTTCATGCGTCTCTCCATCCGGGTCACGTCACGAGAGAGGAGGAGGAAGTGGAGGTGGGGGAGGTGGGGGAGGAGGAGGAGGAGGAGAAGGAGGAGGAGGATCTTGTCTCCTTTAACCTTCACGGTGCGATTTTTAGTCTTGGGTTGGTCTTATATGGGATGTGTGTGTGTGTGTGTGTGCGTCTGTGTGTGTGTGTGTGTGTGTGTGTGTGTGTTTGTGTGTGTGTGTGTGTGTGTGTGTGTGTGTGTGTGTGTGTGTGTGTATGAAGAGTATACTTATCTTTATCTTCCATACACACACACACACACACACACACACACACACACACACACACACACACACACACACACACACACACACAGAGAGAGAGAGAGAGAGAGAGAGAGAGAGAGAGAGAGAGAGAAAGAGAGAGAAACACACTGGACCAAATACTTGTGGTTTCATCTCCCAGTCATAAAAATGTACGTGAGGATGAAGCTCCGTTGAATCCAGCATACGCATCTGACCTTGTGGAGAATGACTCTGCCTCGTAGCGCTGCCTGGAGTCCCTCGTGTGCTGGCGCTGCACTTGTTTCCTCGAATGGTGGTGGGCTTGCCGGCGAGGCGTGACAGCAGGCGATGACGCGAGAGAATTCAGGCTAGTGGTACGGAGAGAGAGAGAGAGAGAGAGAGAGAGAGAGAGAGAGAGAGAGAGAGAGAGAGAGAGAGAGAGAGAGAGAGAGAGAGAGAGAGAGAGAGATTGGTTTAGTTTGTGGAAAGAGGAGAAAGGGAAAGATGGTGTTCTATTCAATTTCAAGGATAATCTTTAAAATAGATGCAAACTGTTGAAATCTGTCTTTTAAACCTTACACTGTAGAGGGAGAGTGACTGAATTATGGAATTGATGGTGGATGTGATGACGCAGGCTTTAAAGATGAGGAGAGAGAGATAAGAAAAAAAAAAAAGATGCTGGAGAGATATGAAAACATCCCACCACCACCACCACCACCATCACTCACTTGCGGATAAAACTCTAAGCGCAGGCCGCAAGGGAGGTGAACCTTGCTTGCTGAAGGGTCGCGAGGGAGGGCGGAGGCTGGTTTGTGGAAGAGGATCCAAGGGGAGAGCACTGGCCACATCAAACACAAAGGACAAATCAATTAAAATGGTCTAAAGAAAAGTCTACCTTGTACAGTCAAATATTGAGTGGCTTGCTGGTGTAATATAGATAGGAAGAAGTTGGTTTTGAAATAGTGACGCTTAAAAAGAGGAGTAGATACATTTATTGATAGGTGGGTACAGGTAGGCATGTTTCATATATGGACAGCCACCTGCTTGTAGCTTTCCTTATTTTCCTAGTGTGTTAATGTTCTTATGAGTTACCGGGAACACAAAGATAGAGAGACCTTGGAAGCCGGATTAAGATGGCTGGGGGCGAGGGACGAACCGCAGCCTGGCAAAATGAGAATGCCTCGGGTACGTACGGGTTTTTTGCAGTCAAGCGCTGGAGAATCTGGGCAGTGTGGGAGGAGGAGGCAGAGAGGAGGATGATGTTCCGCCCAGGTCTTTAACCTTCTCCAGGCCACTCCCACTTGCGATGATCCGCTTCATAACTTGATTTTAAGCTTGTGTGCGTGTTAGCAGAGGGTACTTTGGTAATTACTTGGTAGCATATTCTGAAGGTAATTTTGCATGAATATCTCGTAACAAACATCCTGGACTCGTGCATGTGTTCTTGGGTTTCTTTAATTCGCCCAATACGAGGCACACTTGAGGAGAGAAAAATACAGAATCCATTGATAAAAATAATGTTAATCCGTGAAGGTTATGAAAGACCATCGTGTTTTTTTTTTTTTTGTCACCACATATTTCCATTGAATTAAACACATGGATGGAAGTGATAGGTGGATATAGACGGGTATGGACCTGCCACGTATGATCTCCATGGCTTATTGCAGCTTCCCTTGCTTTCTTTATGTTTATCCTTTAACCCTTATGCTGCTAATGAATACGATCTTTAATTTGTGTAGTTCTATATAATTTTACTGACCACACTGTAGATCCTGGGCTGTCTGTTTAATTACTCGAACATCTCTAGCAGTGATTGTTAATATCATCCTGAAGACCTAAACTTATTAAAATTCTCAAATTATTTTTATGTCCATGAAACCGAAGCCCTGGTACTGACGCTGTTACAAGTCAGACTCGAAACTTTCACATTTCCATCAACCTTAAGGACAAGCCAGAGCAGTCTGAAGGTTAAGAAATATTGCAGCCTTAAAAATCAAAAGACTCGGACTCGTATTCTTAAACGCTTTGTTTTCTCATTAGGACTATTTTTCTGAGACCACAGAGGCGAAATAGTAGGATTCTTGTGGTTGCGTTTCCTACTGATGGTACAGAATTCTCGTTAACCCTTTTTTACATGCCATGCCATGTTTTTGCCCGTTGACGGTAAAAAAAAAAAAAATCCTAGTTAAACCATCACTAGAATCATGAAAACACTCTAGAAAACACACCAATAAGATTCTCATGGATGTTTTTTTCCCATTGACGATAAAAAAATTCTATCTAAACTAACACTAGAACCTTGAAAACACTAGAAAACATACACCAACATCCACTAGACCCTTTCAAACGAGGTCGAGAGCCGCTGAGGGGTTCTGGAATACGGGCCACCGGAAGGAATTAGACTGGGTAGGACTGTCCCGCACACCTTAATAGCCAGGAACCTTTCGTCTCTAGTATAGTCACCGTCACGCCCCAGCCTCCCGCATCCTTGATTTTCACGGCGGCTGCTCCTCAGGGACGGGAAGCACAACGCACGCAGGAAAGATGTTATGTTCAATGGCAGGCGAGGAAGAGAGAGGGGGAGAAAAAGTAATGATGACAACAACGTGCAAGTATATACATGGGTGAGGGGAAGGAAGTAAACGGAGGGGAAGCAAGATGAAGTTTGTGGCGAGGACTGGGCTCGCAAGACAGACGTAAGCCCTAAGTTAGTGCGCAGCTCTTGAACCCTCCTCCTGCTCCTCCTTTTACCCTTCCTCCTCCTCGTACCCTTCTTTTTCCTCCTCCTCTTATCTTTCTTCACCTTTCTTCTTCTTCCTCCGCCTCCTCCTCTTCTTCCTCTTTATCCTCCTTCGCCTTTGCTATTCTGTTCCTTTTCGTTTCTGGTATCTTGTTTCTCTTACCGTGTCTTAGAAGGACCAATAGGCGTGTTGTTTGTTTTTCCTTTGTTTTCCTTTTTGTGTTCCGGTGTACGAGTTATTGGCGTTCTCCTCCTCCTCCTCCTCTTCCTCCTCCTCCTCCTCCTCCGTATCATCGCGTAAATTATGACGCAAACTAGTGTGACCCTTTCGTCCTTCTCTCGTCCGGTGTCACCTCCACATTGCGTTCCTCCTTTTTTAACACGTTACAACTCGGCCTTCGTTAGGTTAAGCAAGAGGTGGTGCCTCCCCACACGAAAGAACAGAAGTAGGAAAAATTCTACTTGATATTTTCATGGTGTATATATATTTTCACTTCCCCCTTCTTGCAAAACCACGATCACCACCTCTGCACACACCTGCCAGCACTACACCTGTCAGCGCCGCACACCTGGGAACACTGGTATGGTCATAAATCTTCATCTAGTGTACCACCTCTCTCTCTCTCTCTCTCTCTCTCTCTCTCTCTCTCTCTCTCTCTCTCTCTCTCTCTCTCTCTCTCTCTCTCTCTCTCTCTCTCTCTGAATTCTGACACAAGTGAGCGACAAATTTACACTATTTTTTTTTATCTCTTACCTCTTCTCTTTTCTTTTCTTTTTTCTTTGAGTCCATGTGTCGCTGGTCACGTTCAGGAGGTGGGGAAGGAATATCTGAGTGGAAGAGGGAGGGTGGGATGAAGGGGGAAAGAGAGAGAGAGAGAGAATAAAGTGAGGAAGAAAGGAAATGGTAGGAAGGAAGGAAGAAAGAAAGTGGAGGGAGATAAAATCGACCCTCCATTGTGTCTGTCCTTCGATGCGTTGCTGTTGCATATTCTCTCTCTCTCTCTCTCTCTCTCTCTCTCTCTCTCTCTCTCTCTCTCTCTCTCTCTCTCTCTCTCTCTCTCTCTCTCGTTCCCCTCATCCCTTTCTCATTTTTCAGAAGTTTTTTTTTTTTCGTCTTTAGTTATCATTGTTCCGTCTCTCCTGCTGGCTCGCTCTCTCCCCTCCCATCTCTCTTTCTGTCTCTCTGTCTCTTATCCCAACTCCCGCCCTCCCCGCCCCATTCTTCACATTATGGTTATTAAAACATCCCTCTCCTCCTCTTCATCTTTCCTCCTCCTCCTCCTCCTCCTCCTCCTCCTCCTGTTTTGTCTTTTTCCGCGTCTTTTTTTTTTTTCTATCTATTTTCTCTCATTTTTTATGTTCCTCTTGAGAAAGGCCATCGTATTTTTTCGCTTTTTTTCTTTTTCTTCTCTCTTTTTATCTAGTGATCCATATTCGAACTTATTTAGGGACGCAATAAAAGTCTCTCTCTCTCTCTCTCTCTCTCTCTCTCTCTCTCTCTCTCTCTCTCTCTCTCTCTCTCTCTCTCTCTCTCTCTCTCTCTCTCTCTCTCTCTCTCTCTCTCTCTCTCTGGAAGGAAAGAGGGAGGGAAGCAAGGAGGAAATAAAGGCGACGAGAGATGATCTGTTCCCTGGGTAACGATGAATTCTCTCTCTCTCTCTCTCTCTCTCTCTCTCTCTCTCTCTCTCTCTCTCTCTCTCTCTCTCTCTCTCTCTCTCTCTCTCTCTCTCTGATCTCCTACTCTTCCTTCTATACTCCTTGTCCTCCACTCTCCCTTCTACTCCTCCTTATCCCCTCCTCTTACCCATCCTTCACCCTCCCTCCTTCACCCTTACTAATCCTCCATCCCCCTCGCTCCCCATCTCCTCTCTCCCTTCTCCCTCACCTCCCTCCCAGATAAACCCCCGCCAGGCCGCCCCGCCAATCAGCCCAGTTCGTGATGCACACCTGATTGGTCGAGGGAAGACGCCTCCACAGATTGCCTCACTGACGACGATGTGACAAGCTGGGTGACAAGGCCCTCGCTGCGCCTCCCAGTCTGTCTCTATTTATGTATGTGCGTATTGGGTGCTGGATTGTATATGTATGTGTATGTTGGGGGGGCGGGTTAGGAAGGGTTGGCATGTATATATGTATGTGTGTGTTTGTGTGTGATAATGTATGTGAATATTTGTGTACGTGTGTGTGTGTGTGTGTGTGTGTGTGTGTGTGTGTGTGTGTGTGTGTGTGTGATAATGTATGTGAATATTTGTGTACGTGTGTGTGTGTGTGTGTGTGTGTATGTATGTGTGTGTGAAAATAATGTAGGTATTACTGAATAAATAGTACATAATTCTGAAGAACAAGATATCATTTACTGTGAAGATAAGGTTACAATGAATGATAAAATAGTCATAAAGAACTGGACTATTGTAATTCTGAGGATAGTGGTGAAAGTAACTCTGAATTGTGTGTGTGTGTGTGTGTGTGTGCCTGTGTGTGTGTTGATATAACTTGTCCGTTTTCCTGGCATATCTTTCCGTCATTCAGTTTGTCAGCACGCGTGTTGTTATACGATACTTTGTTAACACGTATCGCGAAGAGAGTAGAGCTGGAAACCGCTTAAAGATAAAGGGAAAAAAAAATCAACATCACTCCCAGAACTAATCAAAATAGCATCTCTTAGAAAATAATAAGAGAAAACTGAATGGTCAGGATATGAGGTTGGAGGCTGACAGTTGAAGGCAGAGGCTGACTGGCTGGTCTTCAATCCTCACATACTAGCGGGGTGGTAAGATATCAGACGGAGAATATGGAAATTGGACTGAGAAATAGTTTTTGTAGCGTTTGGTAGACTGGCGGGTACTGTTAGTCTCGGTGGTAGTTGAGTAAGTCCTGGGTGGTTGTGTAGTTATAACAGGTGTTGGTGTAGACAGATTAGTAATGTATTGGATTTGACTTTTATTTATTTTTTCTAAGGTAATAATTGTGTATTGTTCTATATTAATTTATTTGCGTACGTGTTTGTTCTGTATTTTTTTTTCTTAGTTATCTACGTATTTTTTTCCTTTGATTTTTTTTCCTTCGTCCTTTCCCTCTTTCATTTTTTATTTGTTTCGTTTAGATAAGTAGTTATATATTGTGTTTATTTTAAATGTATTATGAATATTTCTTTTTTTCTTTTCTTCTCGTCAATCCTTACATGTCTTAATTTTCATTTCTTTGTTATTTTATGGTGTTCAATGTTGCATGTAGTTTGTTCTCATATCCACATTGATACGTTCTCATTCCCAAAGTCATTCGTAAAGCATCGACATCTCCAGCAACTTTTTCATTTGTATTTCATCACCATGACCTTTATTGCGTCCTAGTTCTTGGCACGTTATCAGACCCATGTCATTCGAGAAAATTTAATAATTGTTTATGGTGATATTACTTCTTTGCTTTAGTATAAAACAACTTAGTAATGTTTCTCATTTCTTCACCTGTAAGACTTTTCCTAGTGAGACCAGTCAGGATTTTTTACGGGTCCTCGACTGTCTACGTGATGGAAATGTGGTTTAGGAAATTATAAATGTATACATGTGTATCAAAACTGTAAAATGGATCACCTATCTGTTGCATTATTTTTTTGGGGAGGCGTCAGTTGTATTTATTTCTTTTTATTATTTTTTCTCTTTTTTACTTCTCGATGGTCTTCGCGATTCAAATTGTGTTCAGTGAATAGTACGTGGTAGGACTATAAATTTGACAACCTACCGATTTGGCAACATTTCCTGATGTACTACCTTTTTGAGAGCGTCAATTTAGCGGCCTTTTTTCCCAACTTTTTTTTTTTTTAGCGGTTGGCCAGCTTCCTTCACGCTAAGAATTACATGTTTACGTTCACCGAAATATACAATCACACACAACACTACACCAGAAAAACATATTACGTAAACATAAACACACGGAAGGGGAAACGAACACGCTGAGAATTCTTGAGGTTTATTTACCCGTGTTTGCGTGTCGTCCGAGGCTGAGGAGAACAGTCCTTGCAGCATCACGTTGTAATCTCCTCTCAACATATTCAAATCCTCTTCTTATATTTACAGATGGTATTCTGACGTAAGATTCCTAAGGTCACCTCTCTCTCTCTCTCTCTCTCTCTCTCTCTCTCTCTCTCTCTCTCTCTCTCTCTCTCTCTCTCTCTCTCTCTCTCTCTCTCTCTCTCTCTCTCTCTGCTTCTTCGTTATGTCATTCATTCACCTTGTTCAGTCATTATAATTTGATTTTTTTCTTAATTGTTCAAACATATTGCTCGTGTTTTTTTTGTTTTTGTCTGTCCGTTTGCTTGTTTGTGTTTGTCTCCGTCTTTGACATTCTCTCTCTCTCTCTCTCTCTCTCTCTCTCTCTCTCTCTCTCTCTCTCTCTCTCTCTCTCTCTCTCTCTCTCTCTCTCTCTCTCTGACCTAGTGATGTCGCATTATTTGTACACCTTTTTTTGTTTTCCCTCGCCAGAGTGTCTCGTTCTGCTTATATTCCCACTCTCGTGCCTTTCACTTCTTTTTTGTATCCCATCGTGAATGCTTTTGTATCAGATTTAGGTTACACTCGTACCAGTTGCATAAGCCAGGTGTTTTTTTTTTTTTTTTTTTTTTAAGCACTATGTTTCTTTCACACCCCGTACGTTTTATACTTTTTTTTTCCTTATCACTTCTCCCTTCGCTTTTATGACTTCATTCTCTTAATCCCCTGCTCTGACTCATTGCTGACGCTGGACATTCTTGTAGCGTTGAGGACTATTGCCCGCCAGCAGGAAGGAGGGTCTGTGCTATGGTATGCTTGTGAGACAGTAAAGACCCGCGCCCCTGCCTCCCTTCAGCGTCGTAACGGCCTGCAGGGAAGCCAACTGTGCGAGAGGTCACCTTCAGACTCGCCTCCTCAGATATACAGAGACGCACAAAGGCCGCCGTGAGGAGAGTAGCTAAGTGTTAACTCCTCCGATCTGTTTCTCTCTCTCTCTCTCTCTCTCTCTCTCTCTCTCTCTCTCTCTCTCTCTCTCTCTCTCTCTCTCTCTCTCTCTCTCTCTTTTTTTTCTTTTATCCCTCTGTCTCATCTCACGACTCCTCTTCCTCCCCGAAACCCCCTTCTGGTTCTCCCCCCTCCAACTATACACCCCTCTGCTTACATTACATATTTCTTCGTTTTTCTTCACCTTTCATACGCCCTTGGCCTTGCATCACTTCCTTCTTCCCTTCCTCCCTCCTTGTCTCCATACCTGCCTCCCTCTCCCTCTCTTTCTCCCTCTCCCTTCTCCATCTTCCTCTCCCCTATTCCCTCTCCTCCGTGTCTGTTCCTGTTCGTGCCCAGCTCCCCCACACCAACTCAGTGTGCCTTTGTTACGCCCCATCACCTTTCGCCTCCCTCGTTGAGTCTGTGGCCTTCTTCTCCTCTCTCTCTCTCTCTCTCTCTCTCTCTCTCTCTCTCTCTCTCTCTCTCTCTCTCTCTCTCTCTCTCTCTCTCTCCACATTTAAATATTTTGCCCGGATTTTGTCACTTTTCTCTCCCTCTATGATGTAACTTGATTGTTGGAAAAGCTCGCGGTACACAAAACTGTTGGAAATAATCGCGGTGCACACAACTTTCAGCGAGCCCTTCTGGTTGGGTCTACACGGGGTCAGCTATTAACACTTAACTCAGACTAATTATGCCGGCTGGGTGGTTTAATAGACAGTGACATTTGGATCTTTTTTTTTTTTTCCGCTCTTCCTCAGCGTTGATCAACCTTCATGACTGCACTAGTGTCCAAACAGGCTCCAGTGAAGCCCCAGTATAGTTTTAATGGCTGGTATGTATATGCTGGTGTTGTAAGCAGCTTATCTCGGTATTATTGATGCAAGTCAAGATAGGAAAATTTTTCTCTCTCACTCTTAGACATTAATATAGACGATTCGGTTGTGTGATGGTGATAGCTAAAGTACATTTATTTATTTATTTGTTCATTCTTATTTATTTATTTATCTTTGTTTGTGAGATGAGCTCTGACCAAGGAGAACAAAGATAGTGGTATTATTAATGTTAGAACAGTATTTTTTTTTTTTTTAGACTTAAATTGACGAATCAGATTTACGATTAGTTTATGTGGTTGTGAATTTTTGTTTTTCTGTTTATTTGCTACGTGAGGGGCGCTAGGCATAGAGAAAAAACCATATGGAACAGAGCATAATGAAAATGTATTTGCCAATATATGAGGATGCGAGAAAAGGGTGAGGATTCTCCAAAAAAAAGACTTAAAATATTAGAAAAGGTCCACTGAAGTTCATAGTTCCTTAAGAAGACAGTCCGTTGCAGCATCGCCTCCCGTCGACAGCAGGGCAGCAGACCATTGGAAAGTACCAGCCTCGTACAGGAGTAAAACTTTAAAGTGTTGTAAAATGCAGATGATTGCTCTTGGTATTCATATTAAATCCTATTAAGAATTACTAAATATTCCCGAACAAGCCTCCGCGTAACTTCGTAAAATGCCGAACTTTACTGACCAAAAGCATATTTTCAGGAGTAAAAGCCGTAATACTTTCCAACAATACATGTAATACCTGACGCATTTTTAGTCATGTCTTATAAAAAAAAAACTTGCGGGGAAAAAAAATCATAATCCTTTTGAGAGTGAGCGAGGAAAGCAATTCACTTTCACTCTGACCACAATAAATGTTACGGCGGGAAAGTGTCACGACTGAACTCTTGTTTCTGTAATCTTCAGTAAGTTGAAAAGACCCAAAGAATATTAAGATATCAGAGGGATTTGCAATGTCGAGACTATTACTTTCATGTCCTCTCTCTCTCTCTCTCTCTCTCTCTCTCTCTCTCTCTCTCTCTCTCTCTCTCTCTCTCTCTCTCTCTCTCTCTCTCTCTCTCTCTCTCTCTCTCTCTCTCTCTTTGTGAAATGCTGTGGAATGAAACTGAAAGGTAGTCATGTCACAGTTACATTCCACTCTTATTGTGCGTGTTGGCTTTACCAGCGTCATCTATAAGCCATGAAAGGAACTCCTACACACGTAAAGTCGTGCAGAGTAGCTCCACTAATTTGCAGTTCTCAAAAAACAGACTTGAGCGTCCTGTGATGGAATGAGTGAAGCAAGGCGTTGTTAATTGGCTTCCCTTACATCCTTGCCTTTGTGACGGACCACACAGATAGTGCCGAGAGAGCTGCTTCTATTGAAAGTATGAATATCTACTTGACTCACACACACACACACACACACACACACACACACACACACACACACACACACACACACACACACACACACACACAGTGTCAAAACATCTACGGAACTAAATTAGCGAACACGTTTAGAACCCTTTCCTATTTTACTTTTTTGGGGATCGTTGATTAAGTTTTCCTTTCCCTTTTCTCTCTCTCTCTCTCTCTCTCTCTCTCTCTCTCTCTCTCTCTCTCTCTCTCTCTCTCTCTCTCTCTCTCTCTCTCTCTCTCTCTCTCTCTCTCTCTCTCTCTCTCTCTCTCACGTGTGTGGATCTGGCCAGGCTTCTTTACACACAGAAAGAAATATTAATGCATTGCCCTTTGTGCTGTCTCATTCCCCGTTTCCTACCCTGCCTGCCTGACCTCCACGTCCCGCTCCATCCTAAGTAGCGCAGCGCGAGGATAGACATAAATTCCAAGAGGACGAGGAAGAGGCCGGCCAGCCAGCTTATGGAACGGTTCATTGAGTCGAGGCGCTAAATGAATGAGTTTACTTGAACCTGACCTGCCCCGGATTGACTTTCCCTGAGCCGTGTCTATCCTGCAGGCTGCCTCGCCCGCCGGATCGCCTGTGAGTGTGTCGAGTCATTGCGAGGAGTGCTTGGCGTGACTCATTCCAGCAGAAAGTCAAGTGCCCTTTGCGTGTGCTCCTTTCACTCTCTCCCAATGACTTCCACCCTCGGCCTAGCATTTCACACAGTCGGCTCAGCAGCTTCCATCCTGAAATCAGCAACAAACATTCGGCTTTGCAATTCGGTCTCTGCTTATTTTTCCCCGAGTGTACACCAAGCGTCAGAGGGAAGATTTAGGTGACGGCCGCATGAAGAGTGTCGAGTCACTTGGCTCTCCAAACATGATAACAGTCAATATCATTAAGAGTTATGACTCGGCTCGTTTCTACTCGTAAAAAAAAAGCAGCTCCTTCTCTGACGTGGTACACGGTACTGCCATTAGCTCAGCCGTTATGGAGTCGATAGATCACTGGGTTCGATTACAGTCATCTATGAATAAAAGAACCAATAAGTGAAAGAATTAAGCTCTTAGGAATATAACTTTTTTTTTTTTTTGTAATATTAAAACCCCAGCTATTCCTCAACGTTATACATACAGTTTATATTCCGCCTAAATGTTTTTTTTTTACCGTTTTAGTTTGGTAATTCATCCTAATATCATGTTAATGTAATCTTTACACACCTGAACACCACACCCACTCATCCCCCCCACCCACACACACACACACACACACACACACACACACACACACACACACACACACACACACACACACACACACACACACACACACACACACACACACACACACACACACACACATAATTCCTCGCCATGACACACTCAGCAATTTGTCCACATTCCCGCATCTTCCCTTTCCTTCGTGCGGGGATCGAAACCAACAGACTCTAAGTGTGTTAAACCTGACGGTCACTGAGTGTGTGCGCGTGTGCATGTGTATGTAATTAACGATTAATGAAGACAATTGTGCGTCGCGTCGTGGAGGTTTCCCGGATAACGGCCGACACGGTGCGCTTGTTCCCAAAATCCCAAAATTTCTTTCTTTCCTAAGTAGGGCCACACAGCCAGCCCTCACTTGACACAGAACGAGTGGCGGCAAATTGGTTGGTCCAGACCCTTACTGTTCTCCCGAAGCTGAGGGGAATGGGAGGATGGAAGAAAAAAGAAAGCGTAAAAGGAACCTGGTAAAATAAAAAAGACGGCAGGAGAGAGCAGAACGACTCGTATTAGGTAACATGCATCTCATTTTTTTGTAAGAACACTGTCAGTTTAATTAAGAAGTTCAGTAATGACCGCGGTAAAAGTGTGGGAGATACCACCTGGAAGTGAGGTGGTGCGGGGTTTCCTGGGCGACACTTCTAGGTGAGCCTCTGCTGTGCTGGGGCTTTGCTCTCTGCTGTCCCTCCGCGGTGTGCGAGGCTCTGACCCGTATTCTCAAATGCTTCGCCTTCCCATCAGGACTATCTTCAAAGGTCACAGATATTTTTTTATATATATATATATATATATAATGAATATGCAAAAAATCACTAGAATCATACAGATGCTATTGAAAATTTCACTAACCTGCAATAAAGCCAGTTGAAAGCAGTCGAGATGAGGAGCTGAAACCTTAAAGAATACTGCAGCTTTTTACCATGTAGGTGAACCTTTGCTGCCCTTGCGTTGAAAGTGACAGCTGTAGTTCTGATGTGGTGTGTCGCTTCCAAAATTATAAACGTGTACGAGATTCTGGGAGAGAACTCGTGGTTGGTTATAAGAAATTGATACTATAAGAGTCTACCGTTCAAAGCAACGGGGGATAATTTCCTTATAATCATAATTATGCGTGCTTACATGCCACTTTTCGATCGTGAAGTATGTCATGAAAACGTAAAACTTGTATAATTGCTAACAGGTGTGTTAGCAGGTGTATCTAACTACGTCACTTTCATTGACGTAACTGAACACTTGTATGATACTTTGTTATTTTTTACTACCTACACATGTGAGGCGAGAGCATGGACAACTTCATTTTGTAGTATAACATACATGAGCCGACAAATGTGAAAGAGTAATAAAAGATAAAAAACAGATGGCTTCAACTTTTCTCCGGCAGTTCTAGAAAGGCAGAAGAAACGAAGAGCGAGAGGGGAAAACGTTGAGGTACTTGTTAACGTCACCAGGATAATTATCATTGACCAGATACTGTCGTCTAATGAACTTTCAGCCAATCAGGAGGTAGTTTTGACTTAACTCCGAAAAGAAATATGAAAAATATGAGTGAATGGAGATGCAAAATAATTGCTGACACCTAGTGAGTGCTGTCCCTCCGTCTCTAGTACCACGAGAGCAAGCAAAACTACAGTATAATGCGTTGTGTGTAGAGTTAGATCATGTTGATGGATATATTAAATTTCCACAAACTATATTGCAGGGCATGCGGAATGAAGAGAATACTTCACTGTGATAAGTGAATGAAATGTCACACATGTATATTTAAGCAGCATGACAATATTTATGTAAGTGCTAACCAGATAAGTAGTTTTAGTATTTTTGACAGAGAATGTAAAAAAAAAAAAAAGCAAAACAATGAAAAATAACATCAGAGTTAAATGTAACTTCCACGCACATCAGTTCTGTTTACTTTTACTCTCATGTAAAACACGCAACAGAAAACCATGGAGTAGTGGCTGCTGGTGGCAATACTTAGCGGTGGCAAGATGGATTTCGTGGTTAACATCCCCAGAAGCAGGTGTGAGGCAGCATCCAGCTCTTCCACGCCATCATAGGCAGACAGCATCCCCCTACCAGCATGCGACATATGTACCTGTGTCTGTAACGGTTCATAAAGGCTGTGGCAAATCTAGAACTGAGAGATAACAAAAATTCGTCTGTGAATTATTTAAACTATATGAGTTTCGTGGGCTCTAGAAAGTGGATGGTACTGGCATTGAGTGGAGGTGAGCTAGAACTAGGCAGGGAAGGGAGGTCATGGTGCCAGTGAAGGTGCTATCTTGAGGCAGCCAAGGTTTGGAGTCTGAGAAAATTTGGAGTGATAGTGATAGATATGGTGAACTGCATTGATATCGCTGTGGACCCGTTAGTGTGTGTGTGTGTGTGTGTGTGTGTGTGTGTGTGTGTGTGTGTGTGTGTGTGTGTGTGTGTGTGTGGTGAGGTGGGTGTCCGTTGTGCTTCCGCGTGCCCCACCACACCACCACCACCAGGCAGACGCTTTTTTTGTGTTGTGAGCGGGACCACGACCAGCCCTCACAGGTCATCGTATTGTCGAGCCTTGACCCTTGACTGGCGCCGCTGCTGCCCTGACTCTTGCCACCACCACCACCACCACCACCACCACCTTTTACAGTGTCCAAGCCATCGCTCCTTCCTCTTTCCCTTTTCCTTCTGTCTCGTTTTTCCCTCCTTTTCTTTCTTCAAAGTGAGGAAACATCTTTTACTGAAACTCTCTCTCTCTCTCTCTCTCTCTCTCTCTCTCTCTCTCTCTCTCTCTCTCTCTCTCTCTCTCTCTCTCTCTCTCTCTCTCTCTCTCTCTCTCTCTCTCATTATTTTTGCGCCCTCCTCTTAGAAACCTGTTATCGCTGTCGTATTCTTTTCTTTTCTCCCTTTCCTTTCTTTTATCTTGGTTTGTTGCTTGTTCCATCTTCTCCATTTACTTCTCTCACTTATCTTCCCCCTCGTTAAGTTTTATATTACACTCACTTTTTTTTACTTATAATCTTTGTATTCACCCTTCATTCACAACCCCCCCCCCATCACACACACAAACACACACACGGTCAGTAGCTCCCCGTAATTCCCAGCGTGAGTGCCACTTAGTCAGCAGTGTCGGGTGTCAGCGCGAGACCTGGAGTTCCTGACTGTCAGCGCGCGTCAGCATCCTCTATCAGTATTTTGGCGCGTCTGCAGTAGTTGGCACTGCAGTTATTGGCGCTGTTAGTGGTGCATTTCAATGGTACGGTTATTGGTGCTGCCGCGGCCGCTGGTGGTTGAGTTTGCTGGGTGACTGGTTGGCTGTGGGGTCAGCATGGGTGGTTTTGTTCCCTGGGTCTCTGTGGAGTTGGTGCCCGGACGCTTACAATTAGTGGAGCCCTCAGTGTTCGCCTTAGTGGAGCTGTTTGTCACGCTTTTAGTGGTGAAGTTGGCGGCGGTAAAGTTACGTGAGCCTCGCAGTTTGCCGTTTGTTTTGTGTGCCGGAGTGAGTGGGTGGGTAGACGGGAGTGGGTGAAATGTTGTTGGTCTTTGCTTTTCTTTCATGGTTTTATGTCCTCTCGTATTCTGCGTTGTATTACTCTGACGCTTTTTTTCATCAATAAGTCAATTGGTATGTTCTTCCCGAGTCAGGAATATTTAGCATCCCACTTAAGTCGACGATAAGTAGCAGTACTTAGTAATCTCATGGATACTTTACCAGATATCTTATCGTATACATGTCAGCTGTCAGTTAATCGAGCCACCAGCCTTACCTGTCAGTCAGTGGTTAGTACTGTATCACAAACACTGCTACACATCATCTCATATGTCAACAATCAGTCTTTTATTTTTTTTTTTTTTTCAGTAAATATCCTCCCTAGTGAGCCAGCAGTCAACATTCTTTGTCAGTCGACAGAAGGTTTTGTGGCATTATCACAAATACACATTCGCGTAGATAAGTCAGAAGTCAGCCAGCCAGTTTTTCGGTACATATCCTCAATAGTTGGCAACCAATCAGCCTAACTCAACCAAAGGCAACATCAACCAAAGGCAACGTCATCACACTTCCTACCCACCTTTCACCAGTCAGGAATCAGTAGCAACACTCATCCCTTCTCCCCGTCTCATCCGCTAGCCTGCTGAGCTCCCCTAATAGGCGGGACTCATTAGTGGGTTAACTAGCCAATTAAAGCTTGATTAGTTCTTAACAAGGAGGCGTCTTAGCTGTCTTGTTTCTGAACCACTAAGTTAATCTCTCTCTCTCTCTCTCTCTCTCTCTCTCTCTCTCTCTCTCTCTCTCTCTCTCTCTCTCTCTCTCTCTCTCTCTCTCTCTCTCTCTCTCTCTCTCTCTCTCTCTCTCTCTCTCTCTCAGTTCAGCGTGTATCCCCCCGTGCCGAGAAAAGAGGACAGATCTTTTGGCGTTAAAGGAAATTTCATACCTTTCGAATTTCTTTCTCTCTCCTTCTTTCACTCCGTTCTTTAATTTCTTCGTCTTTCTTGCAGCTTTTCATTCACGTTCTCCTCCTCCTCTAAATCCCATTCTTTTTCCATTTTCCCTCGTATTTCTCACTATTTTTCCCACTCCCTTTCTTCCTTTCTTTCTCTCCTTCCCTAATTCCTGTATCTTTTAAACTCTTCCTTCCTTCCCTGCGTCTCCTATATTTTATCCTATTATTTTTTCCCTCAACTTCTTACGTAATTCCTTTTGACCCAACACGGGGAAAGGTAAGGGGCGACTACTGACTGTATACAATGGGATGACAACATTAATTTCACGGAGAAGGAGCCAAATAAAATGGGTTGGGTAGCGTGGACGGTCGAGGATCAGACGGCGAGATGTGTTGAGCTCCGTGGAGGGGAAAGGGAATGGGACAGAGCAGGTGTTATAAAGTGTTGCGGTGTCAGGCACAAGTAGGTAGGTGAAGGAGGCGGTGTGGATAATGAGAAGAGAGTGTGGGTGTGTCTCAGCCTCATCTTGCGCAGTTGTCTTGTTGAATATTGAAGAGCCGCTATCATCTCAAAGTGCATTCCAATGAAGGTCTTCTCTTCCTCCCCTTCCTCTTCTTCTTCTTCTTCTTCTTCTTCTTCTTCTTCTTCTTCCTTGTCCTCTTCTCTTCTCTTCTCTTGCTCTTGTTCTTAGTTTTGATTCTCCCGTTTCTGTTCTTTCGTTCTTTCTTTCTTTCTTTGTTTTCCTTGTTATTATCATCATCAACTTTCTTCTTTTTCTTTTCTTTTTTTTTCTTTTCTTTTTTCTTCTTCTTCTTCTTCTTCTTCTTCTTCTTCTTCTTCTTCTTCTTCTTCTTCTTCTTCTTCTTTATCCCTTCCTCCTCCTCCTCCTCCTCCTCCTCCTCCTCCTCCTCCTCCTCCTCCTCCTCCTCCTCCTCCTCCTCCTCCTCTGATTTCTTGAAGCACCTCCCCCCCATTCTCTTGGTCCCTCACTGGTTTTTACCTGCGAGTGTTCCCTCTCCATCATTTTTGCCTAATTACCTCGCAGTCCATTCACTTGGGGAGATCATCACGTTCCCGAGGGTCTCATTCGTGTAAACTAATATCTTCTTTTGAGACCGATGCGTGCGGGTGCTTTGGTAAAGATACACTTGATGTGTGTGTGTGTGTGTGTGTGTGTGTGTGTGTGTGTGTGTGTGTGTGTGTGTGTGTGCCCTGTGTTTCAATTCACAGAAATACAAGCGCTTCAAGAGGCTTTTAACCGTAAACGAAGAATAACCGCCTCATAAACATTCTTTTGCTCTGTGAAAGTAAAGGAATGTTATTGATACCGAGTTGCTTCAGTCCTTGAGATGAAGCGACATGCGTCTCGTGTTTAGACTCACAAAGATATGAAAAGAAAGTTTTCTCCTTTTTTTACTTTCTTTTCTCTTTTTTTTTCATTCAATCTGTGATTAATTTTCAGGTGCGTGGCAAATTAAACGGGTAATATATATATATATATATATATATATATATATATATATATATATATATATATATATATATATATATATATATATATATATATATATATATATGGTGTGGTGGAGTGTAGGAGTGTGGTGCGAGGTGTGTGTGTATGTGTGTGTGTGTGAGGTCCTTCCGTGTGTCTTCCGCCGCGTCATGCGAACCCTCGCGTCCAGCGCTCCCTCGCCCCCTTCGTGTGTCGTAGGCGTGGGAGACGTGTACGGGCGGCAGCAGGTGGGCGAGACAGGTAAGCGAAAACAGCAGAATTTGAGAAGAGCACCGGGTCGTGATTAATGGCTGTCCAGGTCGTCCGTCTCCCCCTACATATGAATTTCTGTTTGTCAGCCCCGTACGACAAGGAAATTGGTTCCCAGCGAGAAAGGAAGGTACGTAGGCTGCTGCTACTGGTGGTGCTGGTGCTGGTGCTGCTGGCTGTTCGTCTGTCTGTCTGTCTGTCTGTGTGTCTGGGCGAAGGGACATTTTGCAAACCGACCCGAGGCAGAAGGGAGCGAGAACGGGAGGAGGGGAGAGAGAGAGGAGGGAAGGACGCGGAGTTAGGCTGGAGGGCTTGAGGGTCTGGCTGAGTAAATATGGATCAAGGGGGAATAAATTTTAACCCATATTTGCTTTACTCCCCAAGATTTTTGACGCGTGGTTTGGGGAATTCATCAAGAGTTATATTGTATTGTTAGTTGAAGCGTTGAATATTTCCCCATTTCTCGCCTCTGCGTTATGGTTCGTCACCCTTGTAAGATAGATATTTCGCTTGTAGTGCTCGCCTTTAATTAACACATCTCGGTTCGACTCAAATTTTCCGCGGCGGCTTGTTTACAAAGTGCATGTGAGAGTGGAGGTGAGGCGTGCTGGGGTGTGTCACGGAGCTCAGGTAAACTGGGACATTCAGAAGGAAAAAACTGTCCAGAGAGAGAGAGAGAGAGAGAGAGAGAGAGAGATAGGGGACTGATATACAAAAAAAAAAGAATGTGAATCCCTTTGCCTTATATCGCAACCTCACTCGCCTCGTCATGCTACAACGAGTTTGCAAATTAACACGAGTGAATAGGTTAGGGTGACCTTAAAGTAGAATAGACACGGGGAAAACGAGAGAGAGAGATAGATAGAGAGAGAGAGAGAGAGAGAGAGAGAGAGAGAGAGAGAGAGAGAGAGAGAGAGAGAGAGAGGGGGGGGAATCTAAACATAAGCTTACAAGATAACCTTCAGTAAACAAGTTAAAACAACACAACCTCTTTCTTTCTTTCAGAGCCGAGCCATATACTCACTCCATCACATTTTCCCGCATTAGTAACCGTCTCCCATTTTACCAAACCCGCATCTTACAACCCTTAGCATTTCCAGACAGGTGAATACATGTGTAAAAAACAATAAGAAAAAAACAGCAGGACTAGCATCTCAGACACCTGTAAAAACAAACATAGCCGTATATATAAGCGTGTTTCACTAATCGCTGAGGTCAGGAGAGCCACAGGTGGCTTCCGTTCAGAATCACCTTTCCGTCCGCCCCTGACTCGGCTTAATGGACGTCCACCAGGTGAGTCTCGTTACACGGGAACACCTGTAGCTCCCAACCAGCCAGCCAGTCAGCCCTCTTGTGATGATTCTCGGACTGGTAGCATTACGGCACGACGCAGTACTGAGAGAGAGAGAGAGAGAGAGAGAGATGAATAAGAAGTGTCTGCCAATTCCTGGAAAGAGCCACGTCATGCATAATATTTCTTAAAAGTATTACGTTCCATGCAAAAAAAATAACGAAAAGGTGTATTATCATTAGTTTTTGTTGCACCCAAGGTTTTACTGTCACTCCTCAGCCAGACATGCAGGTGGTGGTGGTGGTGGTGGTGGTATGGCAGTAGTAGTAGTAATATGTGTAGAGTGTGTGTGTAACGTTTCCCTTTTGATCAGTGGTTGTGATATTAAGATGATCGTATGAAAAAAAAAAATTCTTGCATAATTGTTAATCTTACGTATTTAAGTAACAAAAAAAAGTAAGATAATCAGAAAGTGGCCTTGGTGATATGTAAAAGAATGTACCGTCGAGTAGTGGTAGCAGTAATGGTAGTGATGGTGATGGTTGCTAAGGTGGTGGTGGTGGTGGTGTTAGCAGCTGTAGCAGGGGCAGTAATCGTTGCAGGCGAGGCAGTAATGGCAGTCTTTAATAAGCTGTCAGAACAAGTGACTGAGTTTATGAATTTTTAAAGGTAAGCGAGGAACGAGAAGGTCTTGTTAATTGGAATGCAGTTTGCTTCATTTTGCGACTTGGCGTGTATTGGCCCAGCATACTTTCAAGGCCACAGCACTATCTAAAACATTTCAGCGCTTCAGCTGGACTACATATATTTAACAGACTCAAGTCCAGTGGAAGTGACTAGGGTTTCCTAGGACGTATTCATGATTCTAGTGGTAGATTATCAGGATTCTGCTCCTCTAATGGGGAAAAAGTCTTGAGAACTTGACTAATCACCTCCGTGGCTTTTGGTAACCGTCCTGGTGAGAGAACAAAGCGTCTCGGAATGGACAAAGAAGCACGTTGCCTTCATACCAAGATATCGGTCTCGCACTACACACAGCGCGCCAGAGTCAAGGTGGACAAGACCCCAATGTATCCTGATCGTAATTGCCCTCTTGTCCCGTATTGTGGGCCCGCAGCAGGGCAGGTATTGGCCACTCGAGGCGCCGACCAGACCCTTTGTATCCCACCGAGCGAAGGCGTGTTCTTGCCCCTGACACACAACATGTCCCATCACATGAACACAGAGATAGGCGAAAGGGAAACCTGATGAGATGAAGGAAAGGCAGAGTTTGCAGTGAGGTTGGTGGTGGCGGTGGTGGTGGTGGTGGTGATTGTAGGTAAAGTCAAAACCTCGTGATTTGGTCAAACACCTCACCTGGTCGTCATTGTTATTACATTAATCTTGTGTTTGCCAAAATATCCTTGAAAAATCATAGAAAGCTACTGACCTGCGCGCGCGTGTATGTATATATTCGTACTTGTGCGTGTGTGTGTGTGTGTGTGTGTGTGTGTGTGTGTGTGTGTGTGTGTGTGTATGTGTGTGTGTGTGTGTGTGTGCCCAAAATAAACAAGATATTTTCCCGCTGCGTCCCGTTTCCCTAGCCTCCTCCTCCTCCTTCTCCTCCTCCTCCTCCTCCTCCTCCTCCTCCTCCTCTTCCCACAAAGCCGCCGCAGCTGCCGTCACGTTGCTCATTATTTTCTTTGTTAATGGCTGGTTGCTGTTGCTTGTTTCCTCCGCGTTCACTCTCTCTCTCTCTCTCTCTCTCTCTCTCTCTCTCTCTCTCTCTCTCTCTCTCTCTCTCTCTCTCTCTCTCTCTCTCTCTCTCTCTCTCTCTGCGAATTCTTTCTCCTCCTCCCTCTGGTTCTTCCGGCACGTTGAATCTCTCCCCTCTTCTCCCGTCTTTCCCTTTCCTTTCTTATCCTTCCTCTCCCTTTTTCTATTCCACCTCCTCTTCTCGCCTCTCTCTCGTCTCTCTTTCCCTTCCTTCCCTCACGGTCCTTTCCATGAGCCCGTCAGCATTGCAATCATCTCCTCTTATTCATTCATGCTTGTGAGACTCGACTGATTCTTCTGTAAGCCTCGGTTTTGCCTGCGATGCTGTTGTCGGATTGTCTCTCCTGCTGGTCTGTAGGATTGTGTGTTTGTAGGTTTGTTTGTTTGTTTGTCTGTTTGTTTTTTCGGTCACTTTCATTACGAGGTTATCTTCAACTCCTCTCTCTCTCTCTCTCTCTCTCTCTCTCTCTCTCTCTCTCTCTCTCTCTCTCTCTCTCTCTCTCTCTCTCTCTCTGGTGAAAGGAAAGGAAAGTGACTGTCTTTTCCTTACAATGACTTTTGTTTTCCTTTGAGAACAGTGACTTGCGAAAAAAAAGATAAAATGAATAAATAAGTAAATAAAGATTATTAGAAACTGGAGGGCAATATTACCTTGCCGGAAGGAACGCTAATGAGTAAGCTCACGTGTATTAATTTCTTATTTACTCGTTACGTTAGTTTGCAGGTAAAGAAAAAAAAAAGATCGCTGTTGGAAAAGTATTGGTTAATATGTAGGGTAAAATATTGTATTATGATATTTTGCTATTTTCTATTTTTATTTTATTTTTTTCACATACCAGTACATGAAAAAAGATGAATAAAAACGGTAAAATTTTAGTTGAGGGGACGAAGCCCGTATATTGAGGAAGAGGGGGCAAAAATGTAGGGTGGAAAAAAAAAAGAAAACGGGAAAAATCGTGTGCGCCAACTCCGTGATAAATACAATCTGACGGAGGCTCGCTGTGTTGTGTGGGGAGATGAGTGCGTGCTGCCGTGACTTGCCGCGGGGAGGGGTGCTAGGGGAGAGAAGCCACTGCGACTGATGAGTGGTGATGGCTTTGTAATTAGATCATCTCACTGCATCACTATATGAATACCAGCTTTCTTTTTAGTGTGTGTGTGTGTGTGTGTGTGTGTGTGACATTACCTTTCTGTTTTTCTCTCTGCATACTTTCCTTCCTTTTCTGTTTGTTCTCCCTCCCTGTCAGCTTGTTTGCCTGTTTACTCGCCTTCCTGTCTTCTCGTCTCCCTGGGCCACAAAAGCAGCGGCTCTTCCACTTGCTTGCCGTCGGCCAACTAATCAGCGGCGGCCTGTCAGCAAGTTCTCGTCTCCGTGGTGATTCCCCCCAGCCAGCAAAGACCCGAGGTTGTGACGCTGGCGGTGGAACTATTAGTGGCTGGACAATAGACGCTCCTCGTTAACCTGGAGATGGTATAGCCGAGGTTACGGCGGCTGGAGGTTGTACTGTATTATCGTACGCTGACAGTCAAGTCTTACCGTCAACACTGTGCGTATTCGGAACTCTTTAGGAATGCTTATCACTAATATGTGCAGGCAGCAATGGGGAATAGCGATTAATATAGTCCGTTATGAGTTTTTAAAGTAATGGAGACTATAATTGTTGCCTGTGTGCATTATTAATAGTACCGGATGCATGGTTTTGGACACAGCGATGACAGGAGGGTTACCAGAGTACGATGATGCAGGCTTCAGTGCCCTTGACCATGACTGCAGCAAGTGTAGCATGGATGTTGAAAGGGACTAGTAGCGGAAGGGTGATCGTTACTGATAGATGAATCCTGTGAGTTGCTAGCTAGTGGATGCTGAGATAGTCCCTGCTTGTGTGTGGATATTAGATACTGATAGATAGTCCTTATTTTAAACACTTCTTGCCGCATCTTTACTAGTTTCAATTGGCGCTAACAGTTGAGGTGACAGATTTTTAATGTTGTTTTTAAGGTTCTAGTGACAGATTAACAGGAGAAACACTTTTGAGAACCCGTCTAATCATCTCTGTCGTTGGAATAGAGCAAAGCGTTTCTGAATACTAGTCTATGCTGCTTGCTAGTTAGTGGATGGTGAGATAGTGGCCGGTAATGGGTGGATATTAAATGGATTGCGTTAACGGAAGGCAAGTAGGTATGGGTAGGTTGGATATATGCGTTAAATAAAGCAGTAATGGGTGTTCACAGATGCACCATAGGGATTAATGGGTGGGCACTGCGGCGTGACAGGTGAGATATAACAAGTAATGAGCGGGAGGTATGTGTTGACAGGTAATTGACAGGAGGATACAGGTGGTAATAGGTGAGCAGGTGATACTGACAGGTGAGTTGTGAGTGTTATGAGTGGTAGTAAGCGCGTAATGGATGTAAAGAAGTGGGTGTGAGTGGTGGTGCTGGTGGTTAGGTTTGTGGGTGATGACACGTGGGTTAAGGCTAAACATTTATGAGTGTTTTGGGTAATGGTGATATCGATAGTGATTTTTTTTTTCTTTTTAATGTACAAGGGAGACCTGTCAAGAAAGAAAAATAAAGAAAAGTAAAAAAATTAATGCTCAATGTTCCGCTCCACCCCCTCCCCCCAAAAAAATCCATGTGTTGTGATATATAGATAAACACATTGATGGATAGATAGATAGTGAAGTAGAGAGGTAATGGTTTGGATGAAAAGTGGAAGCAGTAATAGGGAAGACTATTAATGTCTGCTAAAGGCTGTAAAGGAGGAAGAAGAGGAGGAGGAAGAGGAGAAGGAAGAAGAGAAGGAGGAGGAGAAGGAAGAGGAGAAGTAGGAGGTTATAAAAGGTTGCTATGTGTGTGTGTGTATGTGAGAGAGAGAGAGAGAGAGAGAGAGAGAGAGAGAGAGAGAGAGAGAGAGAGAGAGAGAGAGAGAGAGAGACGACGAAGAGAGCACACCTTACTCTCCCTGGTTAGCAGGGAGGGAAGTGACGTTGACAGGGAAATGGGAAGACTGCCCTGGTTAACTAAGGAAACCCGGCGCACCTCGTCTCGTCCAGGTCATTATAGGAGAAGCCACACCACCGCCACCACCACCACCACCACCACCACCACCAATAGCAATGTCACTTTGGGTTTGATAGCTGATGGAGGGATCGAAGCAGGGGAAAGGTTATGTAGGAATGGATACGGGATCTGGCGTGGGCGAGGCCTGGAGAAGGAGTAGCAGCAGCGAAAAGGGACTGGGAAAGGATGCTGGTGTGACGTGGTGGGGAGTTTTGGGGAGGGGTGTTCTGGGGGGCGGGGGATAAGGGGGTCGGTGTTCACGTTCTGGTTTTATAAATGTGTGTTTGATTTTTCCGACGCGCCGCCCAGTTTGTAGTTGTTTGATGTTTTGTAGACGTTGTTTGGATAAGTTTGTGTTTGCTTGTTCTCTCTCTGTATGCATGTATGTGCGTCCAGTGTGTGTGTGTGTGTGTGTGTGTGTGTGTGTGTGTGTGTGTGTGAGGGTGGAGGAGGGAAGAGGGGGACAAATATGTATTCATGAAAGTGTGTGTGTGTGTGTGTGTGTGTGTGTGTGTGTGTGTGTGTGTGTGTGTGTGTGTGTGTGTGTGTGTGTGTGTAGAAACAATTCGTCCGTCGCTTGCTTGGAAAAAAATAAATAAATAAATAAAAAAGAACAACAATCGGTCCTGCCAAATTCCTTGTGTCCCAGACTTTCACTTTCTCTTCCCAGCCCGCCATGTATACTGGGCCCTTCCTCTCTCCCTCTACTTTCCTGCCTTACCCTCCATCTTCTTTCCTCTCTCTGTCCTTCTTCTCCTTACTTCAGTCCTCCTTTCTCTGTCGCGCTTTTGTTCTTTTTTTCCTTCATAACTCCTTTGTGTCCTCTCTCTCTCTCTCTCTCTCTCTCTCTCTCTCTCTCTCTCTCTCTCTCTCTCTCTCTCTCTCTCTCTCTCTCTCTCTCTCTCTCTCTCTCTCTCTCCTTTCTTCCCATCCGTTCCCTTTCTCCGAGAATTTTTCCTTCCCTCTTTCCTTCCTCCCTTTCCTCCAATCCCTCTTGCATCATCCCCACATTCCTTCCATTCCCTTTCTTCTTTCATCCCTCCTATGTCACTTTCTCTTTCATTACTTTATTTTTTCCTCCCCTGTCCTTCCCTTCCTTTCATCTCTCCTTTTTCCTTCACTGAGCAACTGTAAACATTTTTCTCCTGTTTGTCGATTTCCGCTGTTTAATGATCGTGTATGTCATTCAAGAACTTCGTGCAAATTGGAGAGTAAAGAAAATCTATGTGTATTGGGGGGAAGGATCCTCTAGTTGCCCCTTCAGTGAGTGGTTGCGGGTCTTGTGGGGAGCAGAGTGGTCATGGAAGGTTTGGGGGGTGAGATAGTGAGGGCTCGCGTGGCAGTGAAGGCAAGGCTGTCAAGGATGGGTGCCTGTCTTGTCAGTGTTTGTATAGAGGCTTCTTCTGTCACTTTTGCTGTCTGTTTGTCTGTCTTTTTGTGTTGTCTGTGTCTATTTTGCGCTCTCTCTCTCTCTCTCTCTCTCTCTCTCTCTCTCTCTCTCTCTCTCTCTCTCTCTCTCTCTCTCTCTCTCTCTCTCTCTCTCTCTCTCTCTCTCTCTCTGTAAGCAGTCCATAATATCCGGATGCTGTTGGGTATCAAAGGATGACTGTTGCTGAATTTTTTTTCCGTATTGACAAATGCCGGTATCGAAATTTTTTTTGCATCACTTATCCCTACAGTATTTCCAGCGCAATCCATTTCAGCGGTGCGTCATGCTGGATGCTTTGAATTCACCAATATTTCTTTTCTGGATCATGACACGGCAAGCTTGCCCCGTAGGATAAAGAGTAGTGATAGATTTTAACCTTTTTTTTTCACAATATCAATATTAACCCTTTACACGAAACAATTAGCAGCACCAGAAGCAATGTGTGAAGTCCTTATAAGTATCTACAAGAAGGTGGGTGTAGAACAAGTAAAGATCTCTCAGAGTGATTGGTAATTAGGGAAAGATGTACCAAATGGCAGTCAAAGGGTTAAGAGTTTAAATTTTTGTATTGCTGTCTCTTAGTTTAGTAGCTTTGAAAAGATATTATGGATAATTATCAAAGTCCGAGTTTATATAAAGTAGTAGAGAATAGTGACAGCTTTTATGACAGCTGATGACGGAGGTAATACTGGTGACAGACTGGGTGTAGGCGGTAGTGATGTAAGTGATGACGGAGGCGTTGGTAGTGACGGGGTGTAAGCGGTACTGGAAAAGGTGCACATAAGCAGTGACGACCGTAGTGTAGATGGCGATGATGGAGGTGTATGTAGTGACGGAACTAGTGTGTGTGTGTGTGTGTGTGTGTGTGTGTCAGTGGTGGTGCAGGCGGTGTTGGAAGAAGTGTACACGGTGTCACAGGTAGTGTACTTGGCGACATTGGTGGTGTAGACAGTGAAGAAGGGACTGTGTGTGTCGGTGGTGTTAATTTATATACAAGCAGATGTCAAAGAAAACCTTTCCTTTCTGTCAAAGAGCATCTTTCCTGTAAGTTATGGCAGGTTAATAATTTAGAGTTGGCTTTCATTGAATACCGAGTATAAATTATTAACTGAGTTCAAGAGAAATTGTATTTATAAAGTAGTAAAATGCCTAGCGAGTGTTGCCTCTTTCCCATACAAAAAATATAAATTTGAAACGAGAAAAATTGTACACTCACACCTTTCTGACAAAAGCAAAATAGATTAAACTTTTCACTGTGAGATGTAGCAACAACTCACAGCACTAAAAGCACGGAACAAAATCAAATATCTAAAATCACAAGAAAGAAGAAATGAATCAAAAGGAAAGATGTTCCGGGTTTTAACTAGAATAATGGTTAGAGATGGCTGAAAAACAAGAAGAAATGTCCCAAGAGTAGTTTGTGAATAAAGAAAGATGTATCAAGTTGAAGCGAAATTGATAAACTTACTGAAAATGCAAAGAGAAAGGAGAGAACCAGAATAATGTGTAGATTGATCTATAGAACAAAAAAAAAAAAAAAGTGAGTCGTTTATGATTAGAAGAAGTCAGATGATTAAACCTCCCGTAACACTGAAGAGGAGGGATAGTAAGAATAGATTTTCAGTTATCTAACTAATTTATTGCTTCGAGGTGGCTGTTTAACAATAAATAAATAAATAAATCAGTCAGTCGTGATTAAGGAAATACGTGTTGAGTAGAAGGCAAATACTAAACCTCCCGTAAAATCAAAGCGGAGGAAAGCATTTCAGGAGATCGTGGCGTCGTGTAGGTCTGGCTGTCCATATCCGCAACAGAACGATACAGGAAACAGCGTTCAGCCTTCGCTTACTCCCACCAATCACCCGTTCCTTTGACAGACGCTGAGTGGCCCGGAATCGCCGCCATCTTATCCATTACACCAGGATCTTTCAAGGAGGCTTTTGTGCGAGGAAATGTGCAGTGGGAAGCTTATAATGTCGAGACGGAGACCTAAGAGACAGGTTCCTGCGTCGCTAACAGCTTCAGTGGGACAACGGGGTAAGAATGTGTAGGGTTACTGGTGCTGTTGATGACGAGGCTGGAAGGTGTGTGTGTGTGTGTGTGTGTGTGTGTGTGTGTGTGTGTGTGTGTGTGTGAGGGGCAAACTGGAAGAGATGAAGGGTGGGGCAGAGTATGTGTGTGCGTGACGGGGGCAGCACCAGCGGAAACCATCGCGAGAATAAGGTAGTTACCGCCGGTCTATTGCTTGTCCGTCAAGGTTATTCTCTTTCGTAGGGCACTTCCTTCCCCCAGCAGCCACGCCCTCCTCGCACGCCGCCCACACGCCCTTGGTATACTCTTTTATCTCTCTTTTATCACAGACACACACACACACACACACACACACACACACACACACACACACACACACACACACACACACACACACACACACACACACGTTCGGTTCTGTTTTGGTCCGGTAATCTCTCGCTCCCTCGTTTTTTATGCTTATCTCGCGTTCTTTCACTTCGTCTGAATACGCGCCCTTCCTCTTAATCTGTAGAATTGGCTTTTTCATCGTCACTCATCAGCTGAAGATAAGAGGAGGCCACATTTTTCGTGATTCAAGACGCACACACACACACACACACAGAGAGAGAGAGGGAGCGAGCGAGCTTCTCTCCCACTAGGTATGAGAAAAGTTGCAGCATCGATTCGTAATTAAAGGCTCATCACAGATCCAGCCTCAGGCCCTACAAGGCTCACGTTTTCTTGTGTTTGCAAAGTTTCTGGGTAATGTTTCTCATGTCCTGGTCCCGTCAATAGAGTCCCAAGCCCCTGACGCCCGCACACCCGCCTCCGCCCTTGTGTGGCTACGGCGAGAGGGTGAGAATGGAGGCCCAGGGTGTGCCGTGACTGTCCCTCTGTGTTCCTGGATGGGTTGTGTCGTCCTATAGGCTATGTCAACACGACGAGGCATTATTGAAGGAGGGACGCGGCGGAAGAGAAAGGGGCGAGGCGGGCGGGCGGGGCATTCTTCGTGTGTGTCACCCTGCAGGCCCTGAGAGGCGCGGGTGTTGCGGGAGTGAATGCTGAGGGAAGTTTTGAATGGGTACTCTTCTACAGCTGGTGAGAGAGAGAGAGAGAGAGAGAGAGAGAGAGAGAGAGAGAGAGAGAGAGAGAGAGAGGTTACCGGCCGGGACGGACAGACACAAACAGACAACACAGACACACAAGATACCCAACACGAAACCAAATATCCCACGAGGGAAAGCCGAACCAATGCTCCCGCGGATGGGGTAGACGGCGAAGAAACACAAAGGAACACAATAAAGGATTAAGCAGCAGTAGCATCCCTTTTGGTTGTTTTTGGGGACTACACGCTACCTAACAGTAAGAGAAGTAGGACAAGAAGTGAGACAAATGGGATGGTGGTGGTGGTGGTGGTGGTGTGCTGGTGGGCAGTTTTTATGGACACCAAATTATCTTTCAAGGTGAAGCACAAAAAACAGAGAACCACTGGAGATTCGCGCCAAAAAAATAAATAAATAAATAAATGAATAAATGAATAAGTAATGATGAAAATAGTTATGATAATGAAAACTCAGGCGGCGGGCACAGCGGCATCACACTTCTGCGCCTCCTGAAAAATAATTTAGTAATTCCCAGGAGGATGAACGTCATAAATTCTGCAAGTGTGTGAACTCTGGAAGTTACACAGAAGTTTGAAGAAATGTTTTTAGATATTTTGTTTTGCTCCACACATAAACGCCCACCATCTCTCTCTCTCTCTCTCTCTCTCTCTCTCTCTCTCTCTCTCTCTCTCTCTCTCTCTCTCTCTCTCTCTCTCTCTCTCTCTCTTCGCCTTCTACGTTTTTTTTCAATTTCTACTGTTATCTCACGTGCATATATACACATTAAGAGCGCGAGAGACAAACGTAGGTATTCATATTAAGGTAAACTCTCTTATTTTCCCTGTGTTTTCTTCCTTGAGACCCAAGAACGAACAGACTGGTCATCTAGACAACATTCCTTACCTTCTGGATGAGTTCTCGGCAGACCTTGAACTAAGTCCTTTTTATATCACAACATTACCAACCTAGGATAGACATTCAGCTAGTTGGTGGTGGTGGTGATGGTGGTGGTGCTGGAGTCATCTTCAGAGCGTCTTGGTAGTTTTAATGATTGGAAAATGCAGCGCCATCAGCATCATCTATCGGAGATTCGTCATCATCATCCTTTCATTACGTTACCAGGTTCCCGCCGCAAGGAGTCAGGTGTCATCTTTGTGGAGGAGGAGGCCTGGAGGTGGATGTGTGGTGGAGGGGCAGGGGTGTGGGTGTATGGCGGAGGGGGCTGGGGTGTGGATATGTGGTGGAGAGGTGCGGGGTTTGGGTGTGTGGTAGAGGGGGCAGGTGTGTGGGACGACCGTGTGTGTGTGTGTGTATGTGTGTGTGTGTGTGTGTATGTGAGGATGAAGTATGTGTTGTGGATTGTTCTTTTGTGTGTTTAATTTCCATGAACACTTTCAAAACTTTATTATGTTAGTCATTACAAGAGGAAAATATTGTGTATGGATAAATTAACAAAAAGCCCATTGCTAAGACTAAGCTTTCTGGACAAATTAAACATAAACATAAAAAAAATAGGATACAGATATTAAAAAGAAACCGATGATTATTATTATTATTTATTTATTTATTTATTTATTTATTTATTTTTGGCACATGATTACTTTAGTGTACCTTCCCGATCGTAAAGGTTAGATTGCGTATCCATAACGCATGAAAGTTACAATGAAGGATGAAGCTTACCTCTTCCTTCATTGCTTGCTTCTTGTGGTGACCGGAGCATGGTTTGTTCCGACTAATAACGATACGTACCTGCGCATTCCTCTTCCATTATCATCGTTCGAACTGACAGGACGTTTTCCGAAAAGATGGCATTTATGGCTTCGTTGTAAGCCAAAATGCGGAAAAAAGCGGCTGTCAAAGCTACATTGATCCATGAGACCCTTGTGAACCGGGAGAAGAATTACAAAAACCTGACCTTCAATCCAGCTGTGCATACATAATTAATCCCTTAGCGGTTGGTTCTGTATTGTAAGTAAGTCTAGAATTTCAGTCAGATATATTATCCGCTATATTAAATCGCTTAAAATGTTGCTACTCTTAATAGGTCAGTCAGTCTGATGCCACACAGGGAGGCCAGCGTGACTGTGCCTTGTGATTATACACTATTGATTAATTTTTCCGTTGAGCTGCAAACTGTCAGGCAGACGTGGCGCGGCGCGTGATCCACATCTGGTTGGGTTCGACATAAATCACTAACCGAGGCCCGCGGCGTCCTGTCACTCCATAAATCATACACAGTTTGCATGTATGAAGAGCAAACCCGACTAATTAAGCTTTACACACACACACACACACACACACACACACACACACACACACACACACACACACACACACACACACACACACACACACACACACTCTCTCTCTCTCTCTCTCTCTCTCTCTCTCTCTCTCTCTCTCTCTCTCTCTCTCTCTCTCTCTCTCTCTCTCAAATAAATTCATAAACAAACTCCCAGGTGAATTAATAAATCATTATGACGTATCGCAATGATTTGTCACATAATACGAAAGGCAATTATACTCATCATTAGGCTAACCCTTCGCTGGAGTGGGGTCAGGTCACGCCTATGGACCTCACGAAAGATCACAAGAAAGCATTAGCGGCGTGGAACTGTGTCCTTCAACCCAAGTCAGCGTCATCCTGTGTTGATAAATATGTAATAAATACCAACAAAAACACGCAGTCGTAAATGGCAGAGCGCTCCCAAGGTAAGCTTATTGGTGAGAGTCGCAACTAAGGTTAATGGTCCTCACTCTCAAACATTTAGGTGTCTTATCGCGCCTAATTTTAACAAGCTGTAGTGGAAGTTAGTGGTGGTTTTTAAGAGCGCTTTCATTATTCCGGTGATGGTTCAACAAAGATCTTATATTCATCAATAGCAAAACATTATGAAAACCTGACATTGTGGTCTTTGAAAAACAGTCTATATTAGAGTAAAGCATTTAACAGTCTATATTAGAGAATAAAGTATTTAACAGTCTATAATAGAGAGTAAAGCATTTAAGAATGCGGGTCTCGTTCACTCGCTCAGGCCTTCTCATTTCAAGGTAACCTTAGCGTTGCCTCAGCCCCCTCCCTCCCTGCCTCAGCCTCAGCACCACCTCCAGCTTCACTCACGATCCTCGGACTCGATGTTACTCCAATAAGCGTCAGCGTGCAGTTATTAATGGCACACATTTTTTCTCCTTCAAAGGTGTTTTAAAAGAGTATCAAGACACCTCGGGATTTACATTGGCTCACTTTTTGGAATCTCCTATAATTATCCCTTCGGGAGCGGCATACTGAGTGGGCTCTTTCTCATTTTTTTGTACTCAGCCGGACTCTTTAACACGTAAAAAGATAATAACCAGCATAAAAGGAACCCCTGGTATTTTATGAATGAAGTTACTGGCTCACTGAAACAAATAGTGAGGCGCACAACTCGGAGTCTGATGAAACACTCGTCCACTAAACACAGGCTACAAGATTATTATTCCTTTGACTGGTAAATGATGACAGGATCACTGTTATTACAGTAATCTTGTTTGAAATTACAAAAATATAGATTATATATATATATATATATATATATATATATATATATATATATATATATATATATATATATATATATATATATATATATATATATATATATATAGGCACTTTTAGACTTGAGATCAATAGTCCAAGTGGGCTGTACGGGAAGAAGTGGAAGTGTGCCTGTGTATGTGAGAGAGAGAGAGAGAGAGAGAGAGAGAGAGAGAGAGAGAGAGAGAGAGAGAGAGAGAGAGAGAGAGAGAGAGAATCATAAGGAGAAAAAAAAAAGTGACTCTCGAAAGGTGAAACGGAGTATAGGTTGCAGTGGAAACTTGATAAGGTTGACAGTGAAAAGAGCGAATAGAGATGATGAAGTAACGATAGTGAGAGTTGACGATGAGACAGTGGTGCTTGAAAGAAGTGGCGGTGAAGATGATGGTGGAGTGGGGGGGACGATAGAGCGTGATGATGGAAAGCGAGGGAGGAAGAGATGGTCATGGAAGCGAAGGATGATGATGGGGAGTGTGGCGATGAAGAGGGTAAATGGAGACGAGGGGTGATAGCAGGTGGAGAGAGAGATGGTGATGAAGATGCCACTGCAGGGACGAGGAGTGGTGATGGGAGATGCTGGTGCTGGAAAAGGAGGGGCATAAATGATAATAATGGTGGTAGAGGTGATGGTAACCGAGGAAAGAAAGGGAACAAGATAGTAATAATGGTGGTAAGTGGATCTGCCTCAGTGAATCAAAGTTCTTGTCTCTCTATCTCTATACCAGGCTGGCAGTCCCACACAGGGCGGCCCAGACATGGCACCGCACACTCACACACGTCATTCACACTCTTGACCCCCGCAGCCCTTGGTGGAGGGGAAGGGAAGTGGCAGAAGAGTGGATACAGTAATGGTAGAAGGTAAAGGCGGTGTAGATACAAGTAGTGGTGGGTCCAGTAAAGATATTTGGTGATAAGGATGGTGGTTGTGAAGACGGAAGTGTGGGATTGTATAGGGGGAATACACACAAAGAACAGGTACAGATCAGGAGGATTAAATTTTTTTAAATCTCTCTCTCTCTCTCTCTCTCTCTCTCTCTCTCTCTCTCTCTCTCTCTCTCTCTCTCTCTCTCTCTCTCTCTCTCTCTCTCTCTCTCTCTCTCTCTCTCTCTCTCTCTCTCTCTCTCTCTCTCTCTCTCTGGTATTAATTAAAGGTTACAAATATGAAGATATGACGGTTTTTTTTTTCCCCGGATAACAAATGAAAGTTTGTGTATTTTTGGAAAAAAAACGTATTAATAAACAACTGCGTTTTGAAAATAGTTACAGGGGAGCTCGTCTTGACTTTGAAGTTAATGATGTCATTTAAGTTCCGACCTTTATCTATTTTCCTTGAGTTTATTTTTTTAAGAGAGAGAGAGAGAGAGAGAAATAGGAAATAAGGACGCATTAAAAAAAGGAAAAAAAAAAGAGGAAGAAAGAATGATAATTCGAGAGTTAAGTAACGTCCGTGTGTTTATAAAAATGGTGATGGTACATTTGAACAGTCATGATTAAAAGTCGAACAACATACAGCACTTCCTTCGTCCTCTTTGTTTATACTTTGATCTTGATTCCTCTGATACCTTGGAACTCTTAGGGATCTCATGAGGACTACCATGAAAGAGTAAAGAGATCATCATTTGGATTCTCACTGGTGTTTTTCCCCATAATCCTGTACACTCAGATGTGCCAAGAATCTGAGGATTTGTTGGGTTCTCATCGTTGTATGAGTATGCTAAGAATCAATCAGTTATCAGTTATTATAAGTAGACTGTCAGCAGATCAGAAGGCTTATCCCTTAATATTATCAAACAACACACTGCCTGAAGAACATCTATGCGTGGAGAACTGTAGCACTTATTCAGAAACCGACAGGGGTGATTGTTCCTTGTAGATCGTGAGTGGAAAGGGAAAAGATTTACGTGATAATCTGAACCTCGAGATTGAGAGAAGGGAATGCAGCAGGTTAACTCGACTTCTGACCAGAGAGAGAGAGAGAGAGAGAGAGAGAGAGAGAGAGAGGTGGGGGAGGGTGATGATGGGTGTGCTGTACCAAGGAGGAGACTGCTGTGGCTTGGGTTGCGGCGGCAGTGAATAGGAGTTGGTTGGTGGTTGTCAAAGAAGGCGCATGTGTCTTTCCCTTGTATAACGAAGGTGAAGGTGATAGTGACGCTGCCGAGGGAGGGTTTGGTCACTGTGTGGCAACTTTGATATCTTCTCTAGCGCACACACACACACACACACACACACACACACACACACACACACACACACAATAGGGTCTAAGTAGAGGGATGCCAATAAAGAGAAGAACTGGGGCGGCTCCTTCCTCCTCCTCCTCCTCCTCCTCCTCCTCCTCCTCCTCCTCCTCCTCCTCCTCGTTCTTCTCAAGCCACAAAGAATACCAGATATTGACATTTTGGATTGAGGTGATGTGTGGGGGGGAGTGGGGTATGCTAGGAAGATGCGATGGTGGAGGTGGTAGTGGTGGTGGTGGTGATGGTGATGGTGGTGGTGGTTCAGGTGCTTGAAGTCGGGTGGTGGTGGTGGTGGTGGTGAGAACACTAGGAAAAGAGTGTAAGCTCACCTTTACATATATGGTTTTGTAGTATTGTAAAGGTCTGCCTGCTTGCTGTATTTGATGTGAGTAAAATTTAAGAGACTCAGAGGTGAGTTGTCAAGGTTAATGAATGTGAGAAGGAAGGACACAATACTCATCTTCTCTTTCCTGCTGTTTTGTTGCTGTTTTTGGAGACTGGATATTTTTTTTATTATTATTATTTTGTTTATTGTTTTGTTTTTTTGTTTACGTAATTTTTATTGTTTATATTCATTGTAGTTTATTTTTTGCCCTTGTCCCGTCTCACACATTAAAAAAAATTCTGATGTTTGAATAAGTAGTGGACTGCTCGTCAATTTTGAGAACAAAACAAATTTATCTTAGAAGTTTGACCACTCAATATATTTACTCTTGTTTTTTTACGTAATAATAACCATTAAAGGAAGCATGAACGAACAGAGACGCGTCCTCCAAGTAAGTGTCTAACAGGAGTTCGAATCAAGAACCTACACATGATTTTTAAAAGTTTGAAGTTATATTTTTACATCACGAACCGATCGTAGGTAAAACTCATACTGTTTGAAAAGATGTTCATATGAAACTTTCTCCCCATTTTTTTTTTTTTTATTCAAATGATAAGATTTATTCATGACCTTTTTTGTGTGGTTGCAGAGTTGTAGCAGTTTCAGACAGTCCATCTTTTCAAAGCACCCTGTTCTTAGAAACGCCCAAGAAACTCATGAAGACCATTTTCAAAACGTAGAAAAATTATTAGTTGGGTTCTCATGCCGGCTTCTTTTCTTTTCTATTTTTTTTACGTACCATCTGTCAAGCCTAGAATAAAAAAAAAATATATACATATAAAAAGGCTCATTGCAGGTGTCAATCCCTAAAAAAGAAAAAAAAAGACATAGATACACACTCCTCTAAGATCCTGAGGCACCGTAAACAGGACACGCAGCCAACATGTCTTAGCGTGACTAGTACAATACGAAACACGCGTTGTAAAAATGAAATAGAATAGAACAACAATAGCGAGGGGGAGAAAGGAACCAGGAAAGGGGAAGGAAATCATAATAACGGCGGTGATAGAAGAGGTGGAAATGGAATAGGTGGAAAGGAAGGCCCCACGCTACGATACCATTCCTCTCCGGACAAGTGTGGCGTAAGGAGGGACTTGGCCAGGCTTCAGGATGTGCAGGAAGGAGACGAGGAGAGGAGGCAGGAAGGAAGGAGGGAGTGGGGAGGTCACACGAGAGGCGAGAGAGGTGAGCCTGGAGAGAGAGAGAGAGAGAGAGAGAGAGAGAGAGAGAGAGAGAGAGAGAGAGAGAGAGAGAGAGAGAGAGAGAGAGAACTTCAGAAAGGGAGGGACTGCAGAGGAGGGGGAGGAGGAGGAAGGACTGCACAATCAACAGAGGCCCCGTAAAGCGAGACATAATGGGCCGGCGTTGTTATCCCCCCCGCTCTCTCTCTCTCTCTCTCTCTCTCTCTCTCTCTCTCTCTCTCTCTCTCTCTCTCTCTCTCTCTCTCTCTCTCTCTCTCTCTCTCTCTGGCAGAAACAGGAGAGGAAAGGAGAGTGCGTGGGCGGCAAGACACTGGAGACGGATAGAAGGAGAAGGAGGAGGAGGAGGAGGAGGAGGAGGAGGAGCAGGTGTGGCTGAGTCAGATCCTGGAGGATGGAACTTGGCAGAGGGATTGTCCGGTCGGCAATGAAGGCGATGGAGAGAGAGAGAGAGAGAGAGAGAGAGAGAGAGAGAGAGAGAGAGAG
>NC_087167.1:160000-217500 GCF_035594125.1 Scylla paramamosain | reverse complement strand
GAGAGAGAGAGAGAGAGAGAGAGAGAGAGAGAGAGAGTAAAGAGATGAGAGCAACTGCTGTGTATGAATAAAATAATAGCAGGTATGTACTGGGATATATGTACAGACTCTCTCTCTCTCTCTCTCTCTCTCTCTCTCTCTCTCTCTCTCTCTCTCTCTCTCTCTCTCTCTCTCTCTCTCTCTCTCTCTCAGCTGGGAATTATTCTTGTTTATGTTTATCTTTTGTTTGTAGTGTAAAGAGAATGCAACAAAAAATATGCTGGAGAGTGGTTTAGCAGAGAGAGAGAGAGAGAGAGAGAGAGAGAGAGAGAGAGAGAGAGAGAGAGAGAGAGAGAGAGAGAGAGACAGAGATAATCCGTGATTGGAGTAAGAGAAAAGTGTGAAGATTTGGAAAGGGGAAGAAAAAAAAAACACCTGCACGACAAGAAAGAAAAGAAAAGAGGAGGAGGAGGAGGAGGAGAAGGAGGAAATATGGAATAACAAAAAAAAAAACTGACGAACATAAATAGAAGAAACGAGAATAATGAGAGGGACAAACGTAAAAGAAAAGAAAAAAAAAGAGAAAGACCGGACGAGAGAGAGAGAGAGAGAGAGAGAGAGAGATGGATAACGAGCGCCACACGTCCAAGAGCCAAAGGAACCTGGTCTTGGGTAACAAAGTGGAGGGAGAAGCGAGCCAGGACCACCCACTCGCTTAGAGAGAGAGAGAGAGAGAGAGAGAGAGAGAGAGAGAGAGACAGAGAGAGATTTATAGGTCAGGGGGCTGCGCGGATGAGGAGACAGCACCGTGATTTCTCCCCCTCATCTCTCATCCCCTCTCCCGCTTCACTCCCCTCTCCCATGCAGACAGGGAGGGGCGTGGCGGGGTGGGGAAAGACCAAAGTGGCATTATAAACCCATTACCGCCCCGTCTGCCCCGCCGCCGCCCGCGAGTCAGCCTTGTTTGTCACGCTGTAATTTCTCTAATGCACTGACGAAGATGTTGCCTGATGGATCACCTCGCCGTGCAGGTGGGGCGGCGCCTGACCCTCCCGAAGGCGACGACGTGGCGAGGCTGGGACTGGAAGGTGCCAAGCTGAGGGTCTACGTAGAGGACTTAGGGAGGGCTTGCTGGAGTGGCTGGAAAAGTGCCTGGAAGTCTGCGGGAGTGCCAGGGTATTTAGATTGATTTGGGAGAATGGAAAGATAGGTGAAGTGGTCGTGAGAAATGTTTGAGTGATGTAATGTATTGTGAAGGTCGATTTATTGAGTGAGGAATGGAGAGGGAGGCTTAAAATGTGGAAGTGATCGTGAGAAATTTTTGGTAGGTTGTGGGTGGTGTAATGTAGTGAAGGTCTAGAGGTGAGTGAAGGAATACTTGACAGCAGAGAATGAAGTGGGATCGAAAGTGATGGTGGAAGTGATAGTGAGAAATGTTTGAAAGGCTGCCTAAGTGGTGTAATGAAGTGAAATTCGAGATATTGATGGGCGAGGGAATGGTTGATGATGAAGATGGAAGGGAAATTGAAGATGATAGACTTGAGTGCATGAACAGATGCGAGGAAGACGCGTGTTGCTGGATGTGGAAATGCGGAGTGCCTGACTGAGTCTCGTCGCGTCGAAATGCTTCCCGCCTTTGATGTTACACTAAAACCCACCTTAGGATGGAAATGAACCCCGACGAGTAACATGGGATTGCTTGAATGTTACGCAGTTTCGACTCTGATGGAGCTGCGTTACAGTGCTGTCTTTGCATTCCTGTGCCTGAGTGGAGAGTCCAAACGCGTGCTGTGATGCCGGCAGAAGTAGACTCGTATGGATGTTGTAGAAGAAAATGCGAAGACGAGGCTATCAGGCAATTTGGGTTATAATGTTGAAATGTGGAGAAATACTCGAATGATAAACGTTTTCTGTGTGAATGGAGAGAGATGGGAAAGTTACAGAGTTTTAGAAGATTGTTTTGTAGGGTAAAGAGTGAAGAATGGACCTGACGTAGGGCTAGTTCAGTGTGAGGGAATACTTGAATGGTAAATGTTTTCTGTGAATGAAGAGAGATGGGAAAACCGTTACAAGGTTGAAGATTGTATTTTTAAGGATAAGGACTGAAGAAGGATCGTAACGGAGAGCTAGTTTAGGATTCCCTGTGCGCCTTCACGACAAAAGATTGAATTCTCCAATACTTCGATGTCTTACCTTAATTATTTTTCAACATTCTGTGTTGGAAATTATTGGAGTTTTGAAGAGTTCTTTCACGATTCTAGTTATCGTTTGACAAGAACCATTACTGCACCGTTAATTGAGGAAAACGTCGGCCAGCTAATCATCTCGGTGGCCTTTGAAAATAGTCGTATTGAAACCTCACAGCCTTTTAAGAATACGACCTTTTCTCCTAACCACATCTATAGATACTTTTACATTTTCCTTTACATCACACCTTGTTGCCTGCCAGTCGTCATTACCTTCGAGTACCAGGCAGCGTCTCTTCCACAGCAACACACTTCTCAAAAGGTTTTCCGCTACTAAGAACAAGGAGAGCTATTTTCGCCGTGTCTTCATGCTCACGTCCCCACAAAACAGCTCTCCGTTACTTCAGCTCTCCTCAACCATACCTGCCATACCACAACTCCCTTCTCAAATTTAATGTACCAGAACATCCACGACATAACGCATCCTCGAATCTAGAACTGCTCACCATCACACCGTAGGGAGTCAAGATCATAGCAAAATCTGCCGCTTCTGTACACAGCGCCATCTATAGCTCTTTACCTACCTCGTCACCTTATCTTTGTACTGGAGGAGACGAAGAAAGGTAAAATTTCTAACTTAAAAATTTCTCCCAAACACAATGTAGCATCCCAGTTCTGCACATAAACAAGCCATTCGAAAGTTTATCCATTTACTTGTGCAACTCATCGCCACTTCATTTCATTGTTATGAGAAACAAAAAGAATTAGATATCCGTAATATGCGAATCTCAGCCAAACAAGACAGCACAACACTCACCTCTGCACGTCATCAAATCATTGAGAAATTTCTTTATGTACTCATTCACGTCTCGTCACCATAATCACTACTGCAGGAAAGAATGAATGGAAAAACACTCCGTTGTAACACTCGAATCCTTATCAGACACACATCTCCCTACATCATCATATCATTTGGAAACGTCTTGACCTAAACGTGCATCTCATCACCAACCTCACCACACGTCTGCAAAAAAAAAAAACATGTAACAGGATAAGAAAAGCTGTAGCATGCAAATTTTAACTAACTACACCCTTCTATTACGTCACAAAGTCATTCAGAAATATATTTACCTACTTGTACGTCTCACCACAAGCTCATCTCAATACTAAAGGAAATAATGCCCTTTGAAAAATAAATAAATCCCTGGTATATTCGTAGCACACACATCTTAGTCAGAAACATCTTTCTACTACATTAACCTATTCAGATATTTCTTTACCGTCTTCCTATATTCGTGCCTCTATCACCACTTCATTGTGCTATTCTAAGAAGCAAATAACAGGAAAAGAAAAGCTTTAGCATACAAATCTTTACCCAGCCACACCTTTCCGCTATACCAAACCATTCAGAAACGTCTTTACCCTCATTACGCACTCGTTCATCTGTCACCATCAACTTCTGCAGGGAATAGTGAACGGAAACTCTCTGTAACACTATTCTCAGACACAGCCACCTGCACTACACACATCACGAGAAACGCACATTCTTACAATACCGGAGAATTGAAAATCATCCACACCTACGAAGAGGAGAGAGAGAGAAAGGGAGGGAGGGAGGGAGGGAGGGAGGGAGGGAGGGAGGGAGGGAGAGAGGGAGGCAGCCACCTACATTCACTATACATACCACGAAAGCCTTGCATTCCTACAGTACCGGAGCCTTGGAAACATCCATACCCACACCCACACCTGCACATACACTCAAGCACTCACCACTCGCACACCTATGAAGAGGAGAGAGAGAGAGAGAGAGAGAGAGAGAGAGAGAGAGAGGGCGAGAGAAAGAGAAAGGGCGAGATGCTCCCTGCCTGGCTGCCTCCTTTGTCCTCCTAACAATCGGAATAGGAGCGCTTCCATCCCCACACCCCGCACATTCCCGCCCATTCCAGGATTACCCACAGAGGGACGCCGCGACTTGTCACTTTGGTGGTGGTGGTGGTGGTGGTGGTGGTATTAATGATGGTGCTGGTGATGATTGGACATCGGTAAAATGAAAATAGGTGGTGGAAACAGTCTTTAGTTTTTCGTATCTGTTTTTAGTCTCTCTCTCTCTCTCTCTCTCTCTCTCTCTCTCTCTCTCTCTCTCTCTCTCTCTCTCTCTCTCTCTCTCTCTCTCTCTCTCTCTCTCTCTCTCTCTCTCTCTCTCTCTCTCTCTCTCTCTCTGTGTGTGTGTGTGTGTGTGTGTGTGTGTGTGTGTGTGTGTGTGTGTGTGTGTGTGTGTGTGTGTGTGTGTGTGTGTGTGTGTGTGTGCATTTTTATTTTTCCCTCTCTCTCGCGCCTTCTCTTCAATCATCCTAAGCTTTTTCCTTTCGTGCTTCACGCTACAAAAACGAAACCGAGGGAGTGAAGGAAGAAGGGAGGGAGGGAGGGAGAGGCACGAGAGAGAGAGAGAGAGAGAGAGAGAGAGAGAGAGAGAGAGAGAGAGAGAGAGAGAGAGAGAGAGAGAGAGAGAGCTATGTAACCAATTTTTATTCAACTGTTCACTTCCTACACCCGCATCAACCCTACACACACACACACACACACACATACACACACACACGCGCGCGCGAGCATTTATCTTAAGAGATGTCAAAATTGTAGACAAATACACTACCACTACGAGAGAGAGAGAGAGAGAGAGAGAGAGAGAGAGAGAGAGAGAGAGAGAGAGAGAGAGAGAGAGAGAGAGAGAACACTGGATCGGGTGAATAAATCTGGCTTAAGCCCGTCAGGTGAGTATTAATAAAAGATGCAGCAGAGAAAGAGAAAGACATCACCTGGTTAATCTGTTCGAGAGAGAGAGAGAGAGAGAGAGAGAGAGAGAGAGAGAGAGAGAGAGAGAGAGAGAGAGAGATAGAGCCTTCCTTAGTGGTGGTTTGTCAGGATGAAGGAAAAGGAAGAGGAGAGAGCGATGAGTTGGAAGTTCAGTTGGAGAAGAATGACCGTGTTGAATGGATAAGTGTGAGAGAGGTGCTGGGGCTGATGAGGCGAGGAAGAAACGAGGGACGCAAGTTGTCTGGTTTTCTGAAGGTCTGGCGATGATGGAGAGAGAGAGAGAGAGAGAGAGAGAGAGAGAGAGAGAGAGAGAGAGAGAGAGAGAGAGAGAGAGAGAGAGGGGTACAAACAATTACGAAAAAACAAATTATTCTCATGTTCAAAGCAACAAACAAGAAAAAGTCTTTCTTTTCTTTGTTACGTTAGGTAGAAAGGAAAAAATTTCACGGAATCAGTAATTAAAATTTTAAGACGACACGTTAATTAAGGGATGAAATATGTAGTTTGGAAATATATGAAGAGGAGAGGAAGAAATTTAAAAGCCACGCAAATACAGTTAAAAGTTGAGAGAGGCACGCTATTGAAATATGAAACAGGAATGTGCTACAAACTAGAAACGAAATACATTCGAGATAAACAACAGAGAGAGAGAGAGAGAGAGAGAGAGAGAGAGAGAGAGAGAGAGAGAGAGAGAGAGAGAGAGAGGCATAATAGAAAAAAACTCAACGTAGCTTTTTTCTTTGCAACCATTTTGTGTTTCCATAGAAAACCTTTGCAGTTGTATCTGTCTGTCTGCGCTCTCTCTCTCTCTCTCTCTCTCTCTCTCTCTCTCTCTCTCTCTCTCTCTCTCTCTCTCTCTCTCTCTCTCTCTCTCTCTCTCATTTTGTCCTACAGATATTAAATTTGTCTGAAAGGATGAGAAACACACACACACACACACACACACACACACACACACACACACACACACACACACACACACACACACACACACACACACACACACACACACAAACTGGTCTTCCTTTAGTCCCAGAAATCGGTGAAGGATGATTCTCCTGCGCAACTTATCCCGTTCTTGCATTGTGGCGGTGATGAAGGTATGGGGGTAAAGACTATTTCTACAGGTATTGTGTGCATCATGGTACTTTGCATGGCTTCCATTAGGGAGCTTCATTCCCCCTCGTATTGTGCAGTGTGTAAGGGAAAAAACTTGATAAGCACTGAGGGGGAAAGTAGGAAGGGTGTTGTGGGGTCAAGGGAAACATGAGTCAGTGTGTGGTTAATAGTTATTCTACACTGTTATGGTCAATCAGGTTGTGAGTGAAGGGATTTTGTCGTGGTGTTTGTGATGATGGTGTTATTTTTTTATTGTTTTCATTGATTTGTTTGTTGATTGGTTCATTGATTTATTTACTTTTTTGGTTGTGTGTAGCAGATCTTATTTCTTCGTTTTTGTTTGGTTTTTTTTCGTTTGTTTTATTATTTAAATGTAATAATTTTTCAGTTTTGCATTTTTGTTCTTGTAGATCTATATCTGTCTATCTGTACATGCATCCATCCATTCATCCATCTGATTATCTTTATACATCTACCCATCCATCTATCTACCTGTTTCATATATATACTTCCTTACTTATTTATTGTTCTCTTGAAAACCTCTTTAAGTATCAATATAGTGTGGCTGCAACTACGAATAACGTGCTATTAATACAAAAATAAACACATACACAAGCATAAGTGCAAGACAAGTAAGTTATTTCGCTTTTGGAAAGTATGATCAGTCACTTCCCAGTACTAAGCTAACCACGTTCCTGGAATCTTCTATAACTGACTGTATCAGAAGCGGCGTATTGAGTTGGCCTTCTTTCTCTACTCTTTGCGTACTACTTCTACTTGGCTACACGACACATGAAAAAAGCAAAAGATACTAGTAATCATAGATCAGGCTGGCAAGACACACAAAAAAGGGGACAGACAGACAAACAGACGACGCAGGAGACAGAACAAAAATCAAGTCCCATGAGGTGTTCATTTCATTATCTTTTCATTAAAAACTTGAGGCTTTGAAGTGAGGATGGAGCTTTCCCTCCCTCCTGCTCCTCCTCCTCCTCCTCTTGTCAACATTAATACCGCCACAAGGAAAAAAGCAGTGCATCAGGGAAGCTTTTGATTTTTTCTCTTGAAGTTCGTGAGAGAGAGAGAGAGAGAGAGAGAGAGAGAGAGAGAGAGAGAGAGAGAGAGAGAGAGAGAGAGAGAGAGAGGAGATTGATCTGCTTGAAGGATTACACGTCAAAGTAGAGAAGACCAGAGAGCTCAGCTTTCGAGTCAGACTGTGAACAATGTAACGTCTTTCGTATTTGTGTGTGTGTGTGTGTGTGTGTGTGTGTGTGTGTGTGTGTGTGTCAGTAGTAGTAGTAGTAGTAGTAGTAGTAGTAGTAACAGAAAACATTGATTGCCAGCTTTCTACACACCGCCGGAAGAGGTTCGTCAGGTTATCACTAACAAATATTACTGATCTGCTGTTGTAGGACGCTTGTGACGAGGAGAAACCGCGGATATTCACTAACTCGGGCATTGCTGGTACACTTCCGCATGAAACAAAATGATGCCGGCAATTTTTGTGTGATTTGGTCTGACGTCACAGTGTTTGTGTTCCTCTCGAATTATTAGGTTCAAAAGTTTTAAAGTTTATGGTGATATAAATGGAATGTCACCTGAATCAAAATTGCGCCGGAAGTTTTGTGTGACTTGGTTTGACGTCACAATGTTCGTTGTCCTTTCCGATTTTTAGGGTGTAAATTTTACCGTTTAACGTCTTATAAATGTAATGTCATTCCCTTTTATTTATTCATAATTAAAATTTTATCCCAACTTTAACTTGATGTATTCAGAAAAATAATACAAAGATCATTTTACCAGATCGCCAAAGATCAATGTTATTACACAAACACTCAAGCGCCACAAACCTGCCTGAATACAGGATGCTCGATCGGTAACATGCTGAGCTTCTATGTACGGATTCCGAATTCGATTCCCGACACGGCACCTTTCTCCTGAAGCTCAGATTTATTTGAGCTTAAATCTTTTACTCGGTATTTCAGTGTACCGAGTGCGTCGCGCCCTGGTTTGAGATGATACGAGCTGGGGCGCCCTGGTTTGAGGCAGTGAGTGCATCAAGACCAAGTAATGAGGGGAAAAATAAAATTCTTACATCATTTATATATGTGAACTGCATAACTGTGCTCATGAAATGCTTCATGAAAAGTACTTGATGTTTAGTGTCGGCTGCGTCCAAGGCAGATAGTTTAGCTACGTTTGGACTAATAAACATTCATGATTTTTTTTTCTTTTTCTTTATAACGCTACATTTTTTTTATCACTTTGTATCACGCTCAAATTCCCCTTTGTTTTACAGTGATTTAATTAACTAACTAACTGTGTGTCCGAGTAATGGAAATTATGAAGGATTGTACGCATCCTCGCCGCTCCATGTATAGTGCCGCGTCACACACCAGAACACTGAATAGAGAGGGAGACAAGAAGCAGATAAGGGAAGAGAATAGAAACTGTCGGTGGGGAAAAGCGGTGAAGATGGAGTGAGAAACGGGGAAAAAAATGTTGGAATAGAGACCAGAGATTAATGTATAAGATTCTCTCTCTCTCTCTCTCTCTCTCTCTCTCTCTCTCTCTCTCTCTCTCTCTCTCTCTCTCTCTCTCTCTCTCTCTCTCTCTCTCTCTCTCTCTCTCTCTCTCTCTCTCTCTCTCTCTCTCTCTCTCTCTCTGTTTAACTATCCAATGTAGGGAAACTATGGAAAAAAAATAGTGGCTTTCTGAATGGCCAAAAATGTATGTCGAGAGAGAGAGAGAGAGAGAGAGAGAGAGAGAGAGAGAGAGAGAGAGAGAGAGAGAGAGAGAGAGAGAGAGAGAGAGAGAGAGAGAGAGAGAGAGAGCGTCCGAAAACAGTGTAACTCCTGAAAGGTCTTAAATAATCAATAAGTAGTAATCCAATTAATATTTTTATTTATATCTGTGTTATGGCTATATATTTTTTTTTTTTTTTTTGCGGGTGAGCGTAATTCATCACCTGTTCTTTTGAGTAAGAAAGAAAGTGGGTGTTGTCATCACCATGCGAACTCCTCCCTTCCTCTTCTTTCATTCCATTGTTATTGTTTTTGTTTTTCGTTGTTTTTTTTTTCCTCCCTCCCACTTCCTCCTCCTCCTCCTCCTCCTCCTCCTCCTCCTCCTCCTCCTCCTCCTCCTCCTCCTCCTCCTCCTCCTCCTCCTCCCATCCCTTTTTTCTTTCCCGTCTCGGTAACCTATTCTAGTCTAGGTTTCCATTTTCGTCAAACCGTCCAGTCGGAACCAGAAGACATGTTGTTGATTTCCTTTGTGTTCCTCCTCCTCCACCTTCACCTCCACCTTCACCTCTTTTATCATCCATTTATAGTTTAGAGCAGCCTTCTTTTTCTGGGGCTCTGCTGCAGTAAATGTCTATTTCATCGTAGTGTGGCTCTTTTTCAGAGAGCAATATTGAGGTGGACTTGAAAGAGACTAATACCACTAAGAACTCTTACAAACAAACCTGACTGATCTATGAAGACTTATGTTCAAAATAATCTTACTACTACTAATCACTATTGAACTATTGTAGTCCCATTTTTTTTTTTTTTTTTTTTTTTTTTTCAGAAAATAGAATGTTTTACTTCTCATCATTAATCGTCTTACTGCTACTCAAATTTTCCTATAATTCTTTTCAATGTTTTAATATACTTGTTTTGTTCTGCAGTCTCTCAATTAACCTTAAAAAAGATAACTACCTACTTTTTTTTGTCTATGTAAATGATTTTTTTACATTGCTCAGAATGTCAACTGAGGAACACAATAACGATCATAAGAATAAAAACATTAGGATTAGAGACACTGTCCAAGAATAAACTTATGAAATGAAGACACGTGCCACTGTATCCACGTATAGACAAAGCAGAGTAAAGATCAAGGCTACGTGCTCTTTAAGTAATCCGTGTGGCAGGTGTGTGTGTGTGTGTGTGTGTGTGTGTGTGTGTGTGTGTGTGTGTGTGTGTGTGTGTGTGTGTGTGTGTGTGTGTGTGTGTGTGTGTGTGTTCCTTTGTCTCCTCACGTGGCCTTAATTCTCTTGGCAGGGAGAACGCGACGCTGTGGGACAACTTCCACCTCAGCATCTCCCGCGACGAGCTGTACCCTGCCGAGGACCCCACTGTGGGGCGCCTCCTGCAGCATGTAGTGGGCATGCCCATCGCCCACATCAGTGAGTAACGCCCTTGTATTCATGAGAGAGAGAGAGAGAGAGAGAGAGAGAGTGTGTGTGTGTGTGTATGTGTGTGTGTACTATTCTTAATCGTAGATACCTCCTCAACAGTATTTTCGCTTTTCATCTATACTATTATTACCTTTACTCTTTTTCTCCTTTAATATTTCTCAACTCATAACTCCTGCAGGCATTTGCAATATAGTACACACGTACACACACACACACACACACACACACACACACACACACACACACACACACACACACACACACACACACACAGCGTCCCTTTGTGTGACGTGGTTATTTATTTATTTTTTTTTTTTCCTAGTTCAATATTAGGAGTTTCCAATATCACTGACACTAAATCCAGACAAGAAATAATATTGAATCTGGAATCATACGAGCATGCGTATTCTCAAACACTTCAGAATCTTTTCAGAACTTATTTTCCAAAACCACTGATCAGTTGGGCTTCTACCTGTTTTTTTGTTTTTTTTCCGTGATTAACGACGTAGAATCTGTTAAACTGTCATTGAAATTATAACAAAAAATAATAAAAAAAAATCTTGAAAGAACAAATAACTTCCACGAAAGCTACTTATAATAATAGAGGCTCCCGTGAGTGTTTTTCATCGTAATGACTTGCTAAACTATCACAAGAATCATGAAAACACTTGAAAACCCTAGTATCCTCCACGATAGCTTGCTGAATATAGTCTAGGATAAATATAATGTCGGAAATACTGTTTTTTTCTTTTTTTTTCCTATTAATGATGCTGAATCTTTATTAAATTATCATTAAAATCATGAAAACCTTGAAACACATACAAAAAAAAAATAAAGGTGTTAATTACTGTCTAAAATAGATATAATGTAGAACACACTTTTTTTCCAATCAGTATTGCAGAATTCTTGCTAACCTGCTAATTGCTAAGTTGTCTTGGTTATAGAGAGAGAGAGAGAGAGAGAGAGAGAGAGAGAGAGAGAGAGAGAGAGAGAGAGAGAGAGAGAGAGAGAGAGAACAGACGTGTGTTTTCTATTAGTGATGCAGAATTTTCGGTAAGCTATCAATGGAATCATGAAATCTCAAAAACAAAACAAAAAAGTTAATAAATATAACTATAATAATAATAATAATAATAATAATAATAATAATAATAATAGTAATTCAGCAAAGAATAGATGTAATCATATTTTTCTTGTCTAAATGAAGCAGAATATTTATTAGACTACCATTAGAATCATAAAAAAAAACTCATGGAAACCCTAATAACGTCCAGTAAAGGTTGTTAAATACGGTCTTTGAATAAATGTAATCTCGAACGCATTTTTTTTTTCCTATTAGTGATGCAGAATCCTTGTTAAACTATTACTTAGATAATGAAAACACTCTTAAAAACCTTCATTAAAAGCTATTAAAATACTGTCTAGATTAAGTATACGTAATCGAGAACTTACTTTAACTATTAATGATGATTTTTTTTTTTTTTTTTTGTTAAATTATCACTAATCATGAAAAACACTCTTGAAAACCTTAAAAAAAATTCCAGTACGGTCTATTAACGACTACCTAGAATAGATGTAATGTAGAACAGCCATTTTTTCCAATTAATGATGCAGAATATTTGTTTAACTATTATAACAATCATAAAACCACTCTCGAAAACCTTGAAAATATCCAGTAAAGGCTATACTAAACACGGTCTCTAATAAGCATGAAGCAGAACATACTTTTTTCCATCACTGATATAGAATATTTGCTAAACTGCTATTATAATCATAAGAAAAACATTCTCGAAAACCTTGAAAATCTCTAGTAAGGTCTATTAAACACTGTCTAGAATAAATATGAGATACAACAGACCCTGACACGTTCGAGAATACGGTTGCACGGCTTCTAAGTGACCGTAAAAAGAAGTACGTTGGATTCATCTGCTTTGCTCACACGCCAGTTTCAAGTGACGGAATCCTAAACCTGCTGGGATGAAGGCAGCCTGTTATGACTTCAAAGCCCTGTATGGAAAGGTTAATTAGAGTTCCATGCCTGAGGTGCAACAAGCCCTTCATCCCTCTCTCCCTTCATTCACTCCACGCACTCACTCATTCCCCTCACACTCTCACTCATTCCCCTCACACTCTCACATTGTCTCTCTTTCTCTCTCCTGCAGGTCAAAAGGAAGGAGGGACGCAGATCAAGCTCATCATAGAGTTTGCTGACGGAGGCCATGCGCTCTTCAAACCTATGAGGTGAGTAGTAGTAGTAGTAGTAGTAGTAGTAGTAGTAGTAGTAGTAGTAGTAGTAGTAGTAGCAGTAGTAGCGCAATATTTCTTACATGTGCCTTTTTTTTTTTTTTAGCAATGAGAAGCAAGAAAGCTTGAAATTATGTAGCATTATTGCCCGTCTTCCTGGATTACGTGGAAAATGTTTACTTCCTCGTGCTACAGTATATCAGATAATATCCTAAAAAAAAAAATGTAAGAAATATTGATTTTTTTTTTCGCAATATTCAATTTGCCTCAGTCGTTTTCCTTGTAAATCAGTCTTTATCTATTCACCTACCTACCCAGCCTTCGTTTATTTACTTATTCATTTACTTATTTATTTGTTCCTTCTTTTCTGATTGTGTGTTCTTGTATATTTATTTGAACACAAAAAAGAATCCTTGTATATATCTATATCATCCAGTATTTTCCCGTTCCTTGTGTAGTGTGTGTGTGTGTGTGTGTGTGTGTGTGTGTGTGTGTACATACCATTAAAGCACACTTGAGTCTCAAGAAGGCAAAGTTTACAAAGAATTCTTCAGGTAGTTTACCCATTCACCTTTTCTTTTTGTGTACGTGGAATGCTTTGTGTTCTCTTAATGTGCAGTGCGTACAATCTCTCTCTCTCTCTCTCTCTCTCTCTCTCTCTCTCTCTCTCTCTCTCTCTCTCTCTCTCTCTCTCTCATTAACACTTCATGGGAATGTTAGTCACTGAGGTGCACAAAAGCATTATTCATTGGCATTGTTTTCCGCCCACTAAAGGAAGTCCAGCCCGCGTCCCTTGTATTCTCCCTTGCTCTTTTCATCCGGGATTGCCTTTAAAGTAAGCCCTGACTCACGCCACCCAGTCTGCCTGAGCTCCCTTGAGTAGCATTGTATGTGTATTTGTTCCTCATATGTCTCTTTATTCGTCTTGCTTTCTACTGTAGTTTGTCATCGCTTAGTCTGTGGATAGTTATGGATGACAGAGAGGAACGTGAGCGGAAATTTAAATAGTAATGTAGATACGAATGCATGTCAAGTCGAGTACCATCGCTCCCTTACATCCAATGTGCTTCATTTTCCTTGTAGAAGAAAGTCATCGGTGAAAAGTATTGTAATTTGCTTAATGGTTTGTCTTCTTTCTTAAGTCCTGAAATCTGCGTAGGTTTTGTAAGGTTAGCAGATCAGAGGATTCAGCATTAAGGTAGAGGACTAAACCCAGTGGAAGGAAATACTCAACTTATGGCCACCATTGTACACTGTATGAGTATAAAAAGACAGTAGGATGTGGATTTTTTGTTTTAAACTTTGTCCTTTCTCTATTGTTTTCTTAGTTTGTCTTCCTTCCTGCCCTCTTAGTTCGTCTCTTCCTGCACTATCTCTTTTCTTCTTCCTCTTCCTCTTTATCTCTTCTTGGTGTACTTTGTCAGGCTTTTCTTTTGTTCGTAATTAGTAATTATTATTTTTGTTGCTCTTGCTCTTTTCCTCCTCCTCCTCCTCCTCCTTCCTCCTTTCATTTGTCCATAACTACAAACTTTTCTTCTTCTTCTTCTTCTTCTTCTTCTTCTTCTTCTTCTTCTTCTTCTTCTTCTTCTTCTTCTTCTTCTTCTTCTTCTTCTTCTTCTTCTTTCTCCCCCTCCTCCCCCTCCTTATGTATGGTGTAGTTAAGAGCGGAAACATCACTCGCTATTGGAAAGTCTAGGAGCTCCTTGACTCAAGTTTGCCTGGGGCCTCAACACGTCAAGTGCTGGCCTGGTACAGTGTGCCTTGCTTCGCTATAAATAGTCGCGCCTCCTTTCTCAGGGCAAAAATACGCCGCGGTTAGGCCTAAAAATACACTGTGATTGGATTAAACGTCGCCCAGGGAGTTTGTTTTGCTTTTGCTTTTTGTATTAACACTCACTTGCATTTGTTTTTATTTAGATATATGCATCAGCAATTCTGTCCAAAGGTACACTGTCGTCTGCCACATATTTAAAGGACAGTGTATAACGAAACTTGTCTAACTTAGCCTAGTATTATAAGATATAAAACTATCTATAACTACACAATCTCACGTGTTTCCTTAATCACTAACCATTCTAAGGCTTTTTTTTTTTATTACACTACAGCCACCTCTGATCATCACACCGGTTAAACACTGGATAATCTGCTCCTATTCATTGCCCTCTGTTATAAATGCTCGGAAAGGTTTTATACAATGCCTTTAGTGTTGTGCTTTGTTACGTATCGCAGTGAAAGGCTTAACTAAATTCATATACGTAAGTGGTGTCAGGTATTGTCACTCCTGTTCGCTTCTCTATCCCATCCCTTTTCCGTACCTCTTCACTCCAGGAATTTTCTTTTCCAATTACCACTACTGTCTCTCTGGCCGTGAAATGTGTGTGTGTGTGTGTGTGTGTGTGTGTGTGTGTGTGTGTGTGTGTGTGTGTGTGTGTGTGTGTGTGTGTGTGTGTGTGTGTGTGTGTGTTTCCTCCCTTTTATTGCGTCCTCCTGTAGAAGAAAGCCAGCATTCACCCGTCTCCCTTTTCCCTCCTCCTCCTTCTCTCCCCACCGTCAAGTTAGCTTCCTCCACGCTTGAGCGGAGGAGGAGGAGGAGGAGGAGGAGGAGGAGGAAAAAAGATTAGAGGTAGGAATGTGGCTCCTGAAGGATGAAAAAACAACGACAAATCTTTCCTTACTCTTTCTAAACGTACTTTTCCCTTCAGTTTCTCTCTCTTTTGGCATACCTTGAGGTGCACCGCCTTTTGTCGCATGGTGTGGCTGGCTGGCTTGGTGGCTGGGACGGGAGAGGGAACGGTAGAGGGGAGGAGTAAATGGTATGGATGAATGCACGAGGGGACGAGGTGTGGGAGGAGGAGAGGAAAGGGGAGATAAAGGAAGGGGGATTGCCACCTGCAGCTCCTCTCTAAATATTGATCAGGAGGGAGGGAGACTCGTGGACTTTTTATTTAGGTGCCTTCCTTTTCCGTCCCTCAGAATCCCGCCGCGTCCCAAGCCTTTCTTGTGTTCGGGGAAGGCACACACACACACACACACACACACACACACACACACACACACACACACACACACACACACACACACACACACACACACACACACACACACACACACACACACACACACACACACACACAGAGGAACGAGCAGGGCCAAGGAATCTTTGGGTTGTGGCATTCCTGTTCTCCTTCGTTCTTTTTTTTCTTCTTTTTCTCTTCTCTTCTTACTATTTTTGTTTGTTTGTTGTTGTTGTTCTTCTTCTTCTTCTTTTCTTTTTTCTTTTTTTTCTTTTTCTTTTTCTTTTTCTTTTCTTTTTCTTCTCTTCTTTTCTTCTTCTTCTCTTTTCTTTTCTTCTTCTTCTTCTTCTTCTTCTTCTTGTCCTCCTCTCGTCTTTCGTTCTCCTTTTCATCTTTTCTTGTTTCCTCTTTGTTTCCCTTAGTTCCCTTTTTCTCCTTTATCTTACACCATCGTTGTGTATTATTTTTTTTGTTACGATAATAGCATTTGTTATGAATATAGTGAAAACAGTAGTAATAGTAGTAGTAGTAGTAGTAGTAGTAGTAGTAGTGGTGGTGGTGGTGGTGGTGAAAAATAGTAGTAGTAGCAGCAGTAATGATAGTAGTAATTGTTATTCACCTCCTCCTCCTCCTCCTCCTCCTCCTCCTCCTCCCACCTTGTGTTTCTCCCTCTCTCTTCTGTCTCGCTTACGTCAATTTCTTGGTTCCCTCTCTACCTTTTTACTCTGGGATATTGTTTTTATCTTGACTTCCCTTTTGTCATCTAGTGGTGCTCCAACGAGTGTAAACGCTCTCTCTCTCTCTCTCTCTCTCTCTCTCTCTCTCTCTCTCTCTCTCTCTCTCTCTCTCTCTCTCTCTCTCTCTCTCTCTCTCTCTCACATTAATCATGGGTTCCGCCTCCCAGAACATTTTTCCCTCTCTGATATGTATGTTAGTTGCGCGTAAACGTTCTTCTGCTTGTAGCCTCCTTCCTTCCTGTCTTCTTTTGCCCTTCCTGGTCTTCCCACTCCCCGCTCCCCGCCTGCCAGCCTCGTCACTTCGTCCGGGAAGGAGGGAAAGTAATAGAAATACTCGTAAAAGCAAATGCAGCCAATCGGAAGAAAAGTTTTGAAAAAATTCTTGAAGTGCCTACTGAGTTTGTCTTCATCTAGTAAAATTGGTGTTTGGAGGAAAGCCAAGAGAGGGAGAGATGCTCGGAAGGAGACAGCCACGGTGGCGACAGTGGTGGTGGTGGTGGTGGTTTTGTTGTTCTTTCACGTGTGGTGGTGGTGGTGGTGGTGATGATAGTGATAGTAGTGGTGGTGTTTTTGTTGATTGTTGTGATGGTGGTGGTGATTTGTCTTGGCAGTTGCACTAGTGGTGGTGTCTGGCCGGGGTCATTGAGTTGGCCTCTGTGCGCCTGAGGCTTTGCAGCAGCGAGGGGGAGGAGGGGAGGCCGGTGCGGCAAGGTGGGCTCTGCAGCACATCTTGGAAGCATTCATCTCCTGCGGGCTTTTCTGAGATTGGAAGTTGACAAAAGATGACAAGTTTCTTGAAACGAGCTCGTAATGGCGACCTTTCCTCAGCCAAAAACCCGTAAAGGTCGTGGAGTGAGAGTGAGAGATTTTCTGCGTGCCCGCTGAGGGAGGCGAGGGCTCGCGTATTACTCCCCCGCCACTACAGTGCGACACGGTTCGAGGTGGCTAGGGAGTAATATTCCTGGAAATAGCAGGACGTGTAGCCATCACGGGCTGTGTGCCTGTCAGCCTGAGGACTCCGCGTGGAGCTGTGGTAGGCGGTGGCATGGATGTGGGATTTTTTAACTTGCATACTATATTTCAACATGTGTTGTGTTCATTACCATCTCTTAGATGTAAACTGGTTCAACCCTCCTTGCTGTGTTCGTATTGCACCCGCATACGCGTGTTCCTCACTACAGACGGATAATTCTTTTTCTTCTTCCTGTTCCAGATTTCCACGTGAACAAGAGACTCTGAAGAACCACTTTTATTTCACTGACTTCGAGAGACATAACGCTGAGATCGCCGCGTACCACCTTGACAAGTGAGTAGATCGGTACTGGTGTTCCATGACAACTGTTCGTCAACTCGGCCAACTGGGGTGCCTGTTAGACTTTCCTTGAGAACATTGTGCTGTGTGTCATCCTCTCATCCGTTCCCACTGCCCCAGGCTCCTTGGGTTCCGCCGCGCCGTCCCCACCGTCGGTAGGAATGTGAACATCACGCGGGAATTGTACGCGCTGGCCCAGGGCGACCTGCTTAAGACATTCTTCATCTCCCCAGACAACAATCTCTGTTTCCACGGCAAATGCAGGTAAGGCTCTGTCTTATTTGAATCCCGATGCTGTGAGACCAATGGTGATAAAATCGTAGTCAAAGCAAACAAAGATATCCAGCTTTTAGTATTACCTAAAGTACATAGAAACTTCCGAAGCGACACATCACATCACCTCCTCCTTGCAGCTACTACTGTGACACTGCCCATGCCATCTGCGGCTCCCCTGATATGATTGAGGGGTCCTTTGCTATCTTCCTGCCGGGCAAGGAGGCGGCGCCGCGCAAAGTGTGGCGGCACCCGTGGCGTCGCGGATACCACAAGCGGCGCAAGGCCCAGTGGGAAGTCGGTAAGTTCCCTACCGCAGCCACTCGTGTTTTCACCACCGTGAATCTCACCATCTCTCACTCATCGATCCTTCCTTCCCGCGCCGTATCTATTCAGCCCCGCCTCTCTCAACGCCATTCATACGCCTCCCCTATTGTCTTCAAATGCTTCTTACATATTTCAGGGAGATAGATGACAGGAACACATCAGTAGCGCTCTGTAATACAAGTTATATACCAAACAAAAGAATATATACACACATATGAGGGAGGAGGCAGGAGTTACTGGAGAGGAAAATGAGACAGAAGTAACTGCAGATGAAAGAGGGAATATGCGATTGAAGAACAGCGAAGGAAGGAAAGGAAAAAGATCTGAAGGAAGAATGGAAAGAGGAATTAATATTTTAAGAGGGGAGGAAAAGAGTTAGGAAAATGCTGCTGATGAAAAAGATGCTTCATACACTCACCATCCAGCAGACAACTCACAAGTTGATCACACTATCACTCAACAAATCACCACCATCACCACTACCATCATCATCATCACCACCACCATCACCACTACCATCATCATCATCATCACCACCACCACCACCACCACCATCATCATCATCATCAGCAGCAGCAGCCTACAAACTTCCACTGCAGGACAAAGACCCCGATAACCTTCTCCACTTCCTTAGTTGAATGTCTGTCTATTCCAGGCTATCCTCTCTCTAACTCTGTCCCCCACATCCCCAATAAGTCAGCTCATACTAATGGTTCTCTTTAGCCTCTCACTCGACTTCCAAGTGGAAAATATCACTTGGTAAACAGAAGAGTGAAAGGAACAATACAGAAAGGCAGATTAGGAGAGCTATAGGAGGGCAGAGGAATGACAAAAGGGACATAGGGAGGTGAAAGGATACGAAGAATGATAGAAGAGGTATTGAAAGATAAATGAATAACAAAGGGATCCATAGGAAAGTAGATTTGTGCAATAGCAATAGCAAAGTAAGCATGGCTTGTGAGATAACAGTAAGGAAATGGGGAAGTTGCATATCTGATAAAAAATCTGGCATTATTATTTATTATTATTATTAGTATTATTATTATTATTATTATTTTTATTATTATTGTTATCATCAATATTATTATTATTGTTGTTGTTGTTGTTATTGTTGTTATTGTTGTTATTATCATCATTATTATTAAGCTGTACAGAAATTACTAACTTTTTTTGGGGGGACATTGTAATGCTTTTTTTTTTTCATCATTATCTTCACTATTACATAAATGTGTACTGAAATTAACTTTTACTTCATCATTATCATTATCTCACACTTTCATTATCATCAGGTCACACTATGTAAAACTGTACTAAAATTATTAACTTTTTGGTGTTGGAATGCTTAATTTACTTCATGATCATCATCTGGTCACACTTTCCCCACAGATGACGAGTACTGTGAGTTGGTGAAGGAGGTGCACCCTTACAATGAGGGACGCCGCCTCCTCGACCTCATGGACATGGCCGTGCTTGATTTCCTTATGGGCAACATGGATCGGCACCACTATGAGACCTTCAAAGTGAGTGGTGGTGGTGGTGGTGGTGTGGTAGTGGTGATGTCGACTTTCACTCCTCTGGTCAACTTTCCTTAGCATCCAGAGCACTGAATTTTTGCTTGCATGGACATAGAGATGAGAGAATAGGTTTTTTGTGACTAACTCTTTCACTGCTATGGTTGTCTTTCCTTAACATTCAGAGCACTTAAAATTTTTGCCTGCATGGATATAGAGAAGAAAGAATAGGTTACCTAAATTTTTGTTTTATGTGACATTAACTCCTTCACTGCCATGGTCATCTTTCCCTAATATTCAGAGCACTGAGAATTTTTATTTGGATGAACACAAGGAGAGAATAGAAGGATAATTTTCTAGATTTTGTCTGTGGCTTTAACTTTTCAGTTATGGTTGTTCTTTTTTGATGTTCAGAGCACTAGAAATTTTTCCTTGCATGGACACAGAAAAGAGAGAAGAGATAAATGCTCTATGTGTTCTGAAGTAGGTTACGGAACTATTTAGAGACCAGTACAGAAGTGTGCTTAAAGAGGTGTTTGTTTAGCAGTGGAAGGGATAACTGTGGTGTTGATCAGTATGATTTGTGGCCTTAGCATGCAAAGTAAGTGATGATGATGTTCAGGGTGGTGGTAGTGATGGTGAGAATAGTAGTAGCGACAACTGAAAAAAAAAAAAAAACATGTGCCAATCTTCTTTACATGTCACTTTTCTTTTTGTTTTCATCTCATCTCATCTACACTCCACAACTGCCCCACTTGGCAGATTCTTTACAGACAAGATATTCTCTTTGCAGCACACTTAAATTGACCAGTTGCAATATTAGTGTCTGTCTATTTTCCCTCCAGTATTTTGTACTATCTCATTTTATTGTTATTTATTTGTCATTACTTGGATGAATATTTATGACCACTGGCCTTCCTCAGCATCCATATTTTAATATTACAGTAGTTACAATGTGCAGGTCATAACACACTGTATTTACTACTCTTCTTTTTTTATGTTGTGTGGGACTAGCTGTGTATAGGGACAATGTTAAGCTGACTGAAAGAGTAATTGAACCAAATATCAAATGTCTTACTTTGATAATGTCTCCTTCAGATGTTTGGAAATTACTCTGCACCACTGCACTTGGATCACGGCAGAGGGTTTGGCAAGGCCTTCCATGATGAGATATCCATCTTGGCACCCATTTACCAGTGTTGCCTCATACGACATTCTACTCTCACCACACTGCTCAGGTTTGTGCCCCTGACTGTTCTCATCACTTTCCCACATCCTGAATATCTGTATTGAGATAACAACAAGTCAAGGCCAACCAGAAATTACCTAGGCCTTGACTGTATTGATCCGATTGATAAAGTATGAGACGGATATGTTTTTGGCGAGTCTCTTGTCAATGTCAAGGGTGACATGACAGTCTCCCAGGGCCATTTTTATACCATCTTCAGATCAGTTTCTCACTGTTTTCAAGATGCTCCAGTTCCAGGAATATTATAATACATATACATATTTCTAGTCATCCTTTACAGAGGAAGCAATCCATCATATAGGAGATAACCATATATAAAAAAAATTAAACTAAATTCCATTGTAGTAACACAGTAGTTTGAAATAGGATAAGAAATACAGCGTATCATTTTTAATTTAGAAACTGTGCCAATGCCAATTGTGCCATTTGTAGATTCTGATCATCAGTACTTCTATGTATTTTCAATGTGAGGATAATCTACATAGCTTATATATTTTTCTATTTTACATAGAAAAACAACCTCCCTCATTCTAACACTGTGTAACCATTGGTCCATGAAAGCAGTTTGTATCCACAACCACTCACTCTACTTTCATCCCCAGGTTCCAGAATGGCCCACAGCGCCTAAGTGATGCCATGCGAGTTTCCATGGGTGCCGACCCTCTCAATCCCATTCTCTGGGAGCCCCACATGAGGGCATTGGACCGCCGAGTCAACATCATCCTCCAGATTGTGAGAGAGTGCATCAACAAGGCAGTGGATCCTCTCCACGTTGTCATCAACGATTTCCACTAAGGAGGATAAGGAAATATGGTCGTGTTTTCATAGGGCGTCATTAAACGTACTTATAATGTACATTTCCACGTGCTGGAAAAGTGAATGTTGGAGATGAGAAAATAAAGAAGTTTGTGGTCAGATTGGTACTGCAAGGGGACTTGCCACTCTCAGACTTTCCTCAGCATTGGGTAGCCCCAAGAAGTGTTGTGTGAAGGTGGGAGACTCTATCCAGTGTCCCAGTGAGGAAGAATGTGACTGTATCCCTGCTACCCTAGTGGGTGAGTAGCTCCAGAGAGAGAGAAATGGGGTCCTCTTAGAACATTACTTGTTGATAAGAAAGGTGAGGGAGTGTGTCAGAAACTACTAAACTATAGAGTGCTGTATGAAGAGGACAATGTAGTGAATTGTTTGGTGCTACTTCATGGTGAAAAAGGAAAGTTTGTAAACAGAACAAGCCCATGAACAATGGAGAGAGAAGGAAAGAAAGAGTTGAATGTACATTTCTCTATATTTATTTTCTTTATTTGAACATTGCTTTTGTAATATTGTCCTAGGATCAATGAATTTATTTTTGTGCCTATTTTATAAATTGTTGAGAGAATACAGGGTTTTTATAAAATGCACACTTAACAACACTGACCTTGGCATCAGAAGTCATAAACCCTGACTGCTGAATTCTAAAGAGGATGTCTACACTTGTTGTTGCTGTATTGTATCCATCCATTACCATGCAGAGATACATTGCCACGTCATTAGGGAGAAACAGCTCGCCATTGCTTGTGTTGCACAGTCAGCTGCTGCATAGTATTACTCAGTGGCTCAGTAGTCAAGCCAGATTGGACTCCTGGAAAGGAAAAATCAGTTTAGATATTACATACAAATCAGGCACTCACAGTATGCTAATTCAGAATCATTCAGGGAATTTTTCCTTCTAATTTTCTTCCTGTAGAATATACTTGCAATTGTGGTGTTTTCATCTGCTTGAAAGATGCCAGGGAGGTGGATGTGGCCAAGTGTTGATGTTCTGGGTGGCAAGGTGGCGGGTACCTAGCTTAATGGTTATTTTCTGTGATGTGCTTGTGAGAGATCATACTATGGAATATGTTTTAAGTTTTTTGCATAATATTTAAAGTTTTGGTTCCATTTGAATTGACATTTTTTGTTTTCAGAGCATTCTCTTTGTTTTAATTAATCAGTTGATAACTGCTTTGTTGTTAGTTTGGCAATCCCATTTGCCATGAATTTATATAGACAAACTGTGAATCTAATTTGTTAATTGTTTGATGACTTCACTAAGTAGACATGCATGATATTTCAGAACATGTCATCAGTCATTAAAACAGTTTTCTCGTATAGAAAATATTTTAAAGTTGTCACTAACCCTTGAGTTTTTCTCTTTCAAGTACACGTGCAAAACTCAAATCAATTTTATAGTTCAATTGTTTAAAAAAGATAAAGTGCATACTGTTTTCAGTGCAAGGTTTTTTAATGGTTGGTGTGCTGCACATGTGAACCTTAGAGTGTTTACGTGTAGCACTGTGATGCTTCTGTTTTTTTTAGGGGAATTTTATTGATAATGTGTTAATGAGGAAAAAAAACTCAAATGTCTAGACACACACACACACACACACACACACACACACACACACACACACACAAGAAAGACTCATCCGCACATCCATCAGTACACTGTTTTGTTTGTATGCACGTGTTTTTTATCACATTTTGACATTACTCACATTCTTGCACAGAAATGCTGTTCATTACAAAACTGTCATAAGCAGAAGCTTGTGTAAATCATCACCCTGGCACTGCTCCAGAAAGCATAGTGTGTACTCTCAATCTGTATTGGCAGGAAGGAAGGAAGCACCACAATGTCTATTATCTCAGCTGCATTTTCACGTTTTGCACTCATGACTCATTTTGTACTCTTTCTTGATGTTTTTATCATTTAGTGAACACCATGTACTAAGTGTAAGCCCTGAGGAACCTTGGAGTCAGGGCACAGCTCTCTCTTCAATGTTCTTTCCTATTGAGTGATATTTTATGAGTAATTTTGTTGTTGTGTTGAGAAATTCAATGAACATTCCAACTGCATTCCTTGATTCAAAAAGTGTAATTGTTGGTGTGTACAAATGTTTATTTTTGTTATATCAAGCTATAATAGTATTTTATTTCTGGTAATCACAGGAATTACTGTATGATAGAATCAACAACATTATGTCATCCATAGCATCATATTTAAGATCAGGCATGCAATAAGGTCCCTTTGAGTGATAAATCCTGGAAATTTTAATATCTTACAATATAAAAGTTTGGCTGGGTACTTTGGGAAATATGGTAAAAGAAAGGGCAGCAAATAAGAAGGTAGAAGAAAAGCACTTTAACATAGAATACTATTGCCAGATGCAGATGAAACAGTTACAAATGTTAGGCAGATATCATGGACACTGGCAGTTGAAATTAATACACGAGAGGTGCTTGTGGTGGTAATTAAAATGGATGATAATCACTGAAATGTTTATAGAAGTTCGGAATACGTAAGAAAGAAAGCACAAGTGTGAGAGGCATGGAAGCTTGTACAGTGGTCTAGTGCAGCACCTTTGATCAGTAAGAGAGAATGGAAGAGGAGGAAATGAGAAGTAGGATTATATGAGTGAGGTAGATGCAGGGAAAGCAAAAGAATAATTCTTAGCAGAGAAAGCAAAAGGATGATTCTTATAACATAGAAGCTTTGTACTGGGATGCGTTTGTGAGAAAGAGTAGGAAATTGTAATGATTACACAAATGTGCTGTGTGATGAATTATAAGAAGAGACTTGTAGAAATATCTGCCTTGTCACCTCTATGGGAAACTATCAAGGAATGTTCATGATGATAGACAGACTAAAAAAACTACATACTTAGGACCTTATAGTATTCATGATCATGAAAGCCTTGTTCTCTAATTCTGTAATTAGTTTTAATGAGAGGTAGATCCTCCATAGTACACACTGGTCCCACAGCAGTCATACTTTGTCTCTGAGGTCATGTGAAGATCTGCATTCATTCAGTGCAAAGCCCCAGCCTGGGTTCTCATGAGAGTTGCATCACAATTAGCAGTCCTAATATTGCTCAGGAACAAGAGTCATTCCCATTCAACTCAGCAGAAACTGAATTAACTGTACTGTGATTTGATTAATACTGCAAAATTCTAAATCAGTCGTGTCTTTGGCTGTCTATAATAAGATGTTCATCAAATAAACAAGTATAGAAGGTGCTGAAAAACTAGGGTACATGTAAAGCTACACAAGTTATGAAAAATGCCACTTGCTGAATGTGTATTATTTAATGTAAATTCTTTGGGTGTTTTTTTTTTTCTTTTAGTTTTGTATTAGCAAAGTTTCTGCAGATCAGCAAATTGTGAGAAGACTCCTAATGTGTAGATGGTGTAGAGCTTGTGCCACAGTGTGAGGCAACCCAGGGCTGTCTGGGGCAGCAGCAACAGTGACTGGGCCAGCCTCCAGCACCTCCAGGTCTAGGTAGCTGTATTGCATATAGTATATTTTGTGATATGGCAATATTGAAGTAGGGTTAAGGATAATATTTTCTTAGTCAATTACTATATTTCTTGTATTTTTATTGAAGAAAATAACATAGTACATCTGAAGTGCTGTCGACTAGAGCAATTATTTTTCTGTTGAAATCACCTGTTTTGCCTGATGCTTAGCATTGTGGCAGAAATATTTCTTGTATACTCTGCACGTTTTCCTCAACAATGGCTGTGATTCAACTTGCTTACTTTTATGCTGGAAAATACTAGATAATTATTCTTGAGAATGTGTCTGGCTACTGACTCATTCCTGACAGGACTCTTAAAAAGTTCCCCAACACACAAGCTTTCAATGTAAGCCATTGTATGGTATCATTTCTGTCAAGTGATCTCAGACCAGGCTTGAGTTGCAAATTTGGGGCCATCATGAATCTAGTGAACATCCAAGATGTTGATAATAACTTGAAGACACTTTGACAGTCCTTTTGCCTCTGTGTATCAACTTAAATCAGTCTTCCATTATTAACCTATGTAATGAATCTGTTTATTGATGAAAGACATTGCCTCAAGTGCAGTGTGTTTATGTTATTACTTTCATCCAAAATTGTTGAGATGAAGAACACAGATTCAAAACGTATGGCCTGAGAACACCAGTGGATAAGAATACGATGCCTAAGTATTTACAAAGTATCCAGGGATGGCAGTATTTTAGCTATTTAAAAGATCCCATTTCTCAGAGAGCATGACTAGTGACAATGAAATGTATTGTAACACAGAAGCTGAAGGACAGTTTTGTGTAAAACATCATATGTAGACATGCTTCTGTAAACAACTTCATATGAATATTTGTTATAAATTATTCAGTAATTGTCACTGTTCTGGTTAAAAAAATGAAAGTTCCTGCCCACATTTATACTATGGTGTATATAGCTTTTATGAATGGTACAGTATTAACTCTGTATTTTGTATTGATGCAGATGTGATAGTGTGCAGTGTTGCAAGTATCATGTGAGTGACCTCCTGCCTTGAGTGAAATTTGATTAGTATTTGGTTACAAGATCTTGACATTACGAAGTTTATAAATTAATATGATATGATGTAAAGAAAAGGTTAATTTATGACAGCAAATTATCAGCACTCTTGAAGAAAAGAAACAAACCAAACCAGTACAGTTTGAGAAGAAAGATCTTGCCTGCATGTTGTCATTAACTGAACTACAAGACAACACAACTAAAAAATCATGCATATTTATGACATGAAAGATGAATTACTAGAATATTAATGACCATCTATCTTTTTATGGAGGCAATTAATGGTGCTGCCTACAATCCCTTTAAAAGGAAATGCATAACCCAAAAGAATAATTTACCATGCACAGACAAATTTCTGTGCCATCTGTAGTCACTTTAGAAAGCTGAACACTTACAGCTTAAGGTTATGCCTAAATGATTCTCTTCCATATAAAGTAAGTGCATGGCACAGTCAAAAGATGCTGCGTGCTATATATGCAATTTGGAGTGTGTGCTTGCTACCATCAGGACAATACTGCCACAGTGAGTGCTTCTTATGTATACTGTTTCCTCCCCAGCCAAAACTCTAAAACTTTTGTAAGAAGTGAGTACTACTGCCCCAGAAAGTGCCGAGGGAGGGGCTGTGTGCTGCTGCTTGTGGTTGCTCTAGTCTCATGTGTGGTTGTGAAGTGAACATGATGTACCAGAGGCAAATATATTGGTTTAAACAGTTTTCTGTATCTTCTTTCCCATCCCATTGGCCCAGTTCCTGTACTCCTCCCAGGAATGAGAGTCTTCAAAGAAGGTCTCTGCCTAAGTACACACATCTACAGAGAGAGCATTATGTAATTCCCATGGTCTGAGCCAACCAACGTCATTTTCAGTACTAAGTTAATGATGAGAGGGCTTGGAGACACAAGGATAGGGGCACTGAATATTGAGATGGTGTCAGAGACGAAGATTACTGAATAAGGTGTACTGAACAAAAGTATGTGTAGCCAACTATACTTTGGTCAACAGCTTAGGAACAAAATGTTTTTTTCTCTTCATCTCCCGTCCTTTTATCAAGCAATCTTTAGTCTCGCTCACCATTGCACTGCTGCATTAGTTGTTATCTTTTAATTGTATGCCATCTTCCTCCTGTTGCCATGCTGCACAAGACTTTCTACTTAGTCATTCTAATTTAGTTAATTTCACTGATGCAAGAAGTAATCAGCATTCTCTCTCTCTCTCTCTCTCTCTCTCTCTCTCTCTCTCTCTCTCTCTCTCTCTCTCTCTCTCTCTCGAATAAAATGACTGGTGAGGAACTCTAATAATTAAAGTGCTAAAAAATCCATTAAACTACGAGAAATAAGACAAATAATTAATGACACACCTAATAACACAAACAAGGGGTAATAAACAAAACTTAAGCCAGAAAACACGAAAAGATAAAACTATCATATAAAGAAATACAAAGTTAAAAAAAAAAATCATGAATATCAAATAAATAACTCACATATAATCAATAAACACGTAAGGAACAGTAAATAAACAATTAAGCCGTTCATTGCAAGGGCCACAGTCAGAAAGTGAAAAAAAAAAAAAAAAATGCTTAGTTAAATACCGAGGCTAAATAAAACAAGGAATTAGACGAATGACAAATAATTAATAAACACATAAAGAATAATGAATAAACAAAAATTAAGCCAGGAAGACTATTATAATTATTGCAAGGAGACAATATGTATGTATGTATTGTATGTAATTCGAGGTTAAAATGGCTTAAATCTGACCAACAGCAGGCCATAAGTGAAGGTGTTCCTCAAGGCAGGGAAGGGGGGGGGGGAGCAATGAATAGGGGAGGGGCTATAAACTATTGGGGGGGATAACAGTCCCAATGACTATTAATTAATGACGCATCCAGTTTAGCGTGTGTGTATTTTTCGCGTTCTGATAATTTAAAGGTTTTCTCGCGTTTTTATCTTTATTTATTTATTGATTTATTTTTATTTTTTTGGCAGGTGTTATATTTGTTGAGTGTTTTAAGTAACTGTGGCTCATTGCATCAAAACTCCATTCATTACCTTCGTGGGAAGGTTCAATTTGGCAAGGTTTTTTTTCGCATTTTGGGTTTTGTAGTAAATTATGCATTTTCTCATATTTTTCTTTGCTGGTATTGTCCCTTCCACGCCATATATGACTGGAAAGTTGGGGGCGCCTTCCCCTCCCCTCCACTGCTACGTTTTTTTTTCTTAATCAGTCAACCAATCAATCAATCCCTTCATGAATAATACCCATTTCCAGGTGTCACCCCCACCCATAGATCTCTCATTCTGTCATGTATGAACAAGTGCTAAGGGCAAGCTGAACAAGTACAAAGGGCAAGCCAGCTGTCTCTTTTAATATTCTTGCCTGAAATAACATTACAAATGAGGGTCTATTAATCATCCATTAAATAATCCATTTTTATTGCTTTCTCATTCTTCTTCCTCTGCGTATTGTTAAATTGGATGGTTATATCATTGTCCCTTCCTGTGTTTTAGTGTGCCATTACCTGTCCTCTCTTCCAGCTGATATTTAGTTTGTACTAAAATAGACTGGCATAACTTTACAATTTATACACAAATAACAACATAAACCAATAATGCATTGATATTATGCATGATAGGAGTGGACATTTCCACTCTACATCATTAATGAATGCATGATGAGACGCACACTATTACAAAGCTAATGAGTTCAATACAAACACTCAATAACAATTTCAATAACTTTATTAAAAATAGCAATCTTTATAAATCATGAAACCAACATCAAATGCACAATAATGCAAACACTTTTTACACACACACTCTTTAATGATATTTCCTAATATACAGTATAATTCCAAACAGAGAGAGAGAGAGAGAGAGAGAGAGAGAGAGAGAGAGAGAGAGAGAGAGAGAGAGAGAGAGAGAGAGAGAGAGAGAGAGACTGATGAACTACCTGGGGTCATAAATGCAAAGTAGAGGTATCAGTCAGGCAAAGCATAGTGCTTGCCTGTCTCATATGGAATGTAACAACATGGCTTCATATCATTCCAGACCTGGGATTATGGCCAAAAGTTACCAAGCAGTGCTGAGCAAAATCCAGTAGAGTAATATTCAGTATCATTGAATTACTGACAAAGTAAAGATCATTATGTGCAATGATACTCACTACCTAGGAGCGCTTTGGGTTACTATCAAGAGTCTGACCATGCTGGCAGAGATGGTTAGGCTATACATTACATACTTCTCTATTCAAATCAGTCAGCTGATTAAATGGTGAGTTAAACCATTTTGATAATCTAAATCATATTAAGGCATTGGATGAGACCTGGACAGCTTGCACTAAAAACTGATAATCAATAGTACAAAACAACACAAAATAATTGATAAAATAGAAGAGACTCTTATACTGTCCTAAAAACTGTCTAAAATAGTATTGGAAGATTAATTCAATTATTTTTTTTGTTTATGTTAAAATTCTCCGTTTTCTCTAATGCAAGACAGCCGCCGATCTTTTATCTCCCTTGTTTACAAACAGTAGGGTCGAAAATCTTCCAAATTTACCTGTTTATATAGACCTTATTGACATTACAGGGATTGCTAGAGAGAGAGAGAGAGAGAGAGAGAGAGAGAGAGAGAGAGAGAGAGAGAGAGAGAGAGAGAGAGATAACGAAAAGAAGAGAAGAAAGAGGAGGAAGAGGAGAAGGAAGAAGAAAAAAGAAGAGGAAGAAGAGGAAGAAGAAAAGAGGAGGAGAAAGAGGAGGAGAAGGAACAAACAACAATAACCTCCTCTTCCTCCTCCACCTCCTTCTCTTCCTCCTGCTCCTTCTCTCCTTCTTCCTCCTCCTCTTCTTATTCCATTAGTTCCTCTCTTTCTCTACCACTACTACTACTACTACTACTACTACTACTAATACTAAATTTATCTGTGGTGTATACCTCTCACGTAACTCCTCTGACTATAAGAAATTGTTTGACTACTTAACTTCCAAAGTGGAGCACATTCTGACCCTCTTCCCTTCTTGGAGAGACTTCAATGTTCACCACCAGCTTTGGCTTTCCTCTCCCTTCACTGACCATCCTGGTGAACTAGCCTACAACTTTGCTATCCTCCATCACCTAGAGCAATTGGTGCAACACCCTACTCGTATTCCTGACCGTCTTGGAGATACGCCCAACATCCTTGACCTTTTCCTGACCTCTAATCCTTCTGCTTATGCTGTCACCCTTTCTTCTCCGTTGGGCTCCTCCGATCACAATCTCATATCTTTATCTTGTCCTATCGCTCCAGTCCCTCCTCAGGATCCCCCTAAGCGAAGGTGTTTTGGTGTGTTTTGGTGTGTTTTGAGGGTGTTTTGGTGTGTTTTGAAGGTGTTTTGAAGGTGTTTTGATGTGTTTTGAAGGTGTTTTGGTGTGTTTTGAGGAGGTATTTTGGTGGTTTTCCTTGCAATGACTACTGCTTCCGTGTCAGAGAGCCGTCTTTGTGTGCTGAGCGCATAACAGAGGTGATAGTGTCTGGCATGGAGGCGTACATTCCTCACTCTTTTTATCCTCCTAAACATTCTACACCTTGCTTCAACGCCACTCAAGTTAGTGGAGACTGGGACAATTGTTTAAACACAGCCGCCAAATTTGAAATGAACTCTGCGGTGTTTACATTGACAATTCTTCATCTATTGTATGACCTTGTGTGAAGTCATTGAAAAAGCTTGTGTTATTACCAAATGTTTAATTGTCATGGAAGAATTCAGGTAGACTCTTTAAATTAATCTATACAGCTTGGGTCTACCACAGATTAACGTACGCTCTGCACCACATTATCGTACGCTCTGCACCACATTATCATACGCTCTGCACCACATTATCGTACGCTCTGCACCATATTACCGTACGCTCTGCACCACATTATCGTACGCTCTGCACCACATTATCGTACGCTCTGCACCACATTACCGTACGCTCTGCACCACATTATCGTACGCTCTGCACCACGCTATGTATATTATCACCGCATTTCATTTATCATTCTTTTTTCTTTTCGTTCATAATTTGTTCTGTATTATATATTATTATGTATTTATGTATTTATTTATTCGTCTCCATTATCTTCATTTTTTCTTATAATTTATGTATTATAATTTGATCTCTCTCTCTCTCTCTCTCTCTCTCTCTCTCTCTCTCTCTCTCTCTCTCTCTCTCTCTCTCTCTCTCTTAATCCAACTGCCAGGAATCACAATTTCGGTAAATTTTCTGAACCTATTAAAATTGAGAAGGAAGCAGCAATAAATCGGAATCTCTTGAAATCCATGACTCTCAATTGACGTCCTGATGTTTCGATAGACTTGACAGTACATGCAGGATAGTGAATTGTTATTAGTTATTCATATAATGACATGAATATAATTAGTTAAATATTAGCCAGAAGTGCCATACCATCAGGAGACAGACAAAACTATATCATTACATGTTTACGTTAAAGGAAATAAACTATCAGCGAAAATCAACCCTTTATTGTTTATTTTATGACAGAGGGCGAGACGGGACCTGCGACTCTCAACACCAATCAACACCTGACAAACTGCGACAATTTCCACACTAAAAAATAAAACGATCTCCATTTTTTTTTTTTTTTTTTTTTGTCAATAGCACTAACCACTCCCGAACACAAAAGAAGAACGTAAAAATTAACCCACCCTTAAAAACAATAAAAAATAATGATAATAGTAAATAAATTAATAAACAAAATAATTAAATATGATAAACTGCCCTAAATTATCTGTTCCTTTACATGCACTCCCACACCACGAGACCCAGACAGCACCACCACGTACTGCTACACCCATCCAGGGACTGAGGCACCTTGCACACATCACGTCTATCTCTCTACACCCCAAAACACATCCAAAACACCGCAAAACACATGCACACCCACCTTAAACACCCAAAAACAGTCTTATCCACCCACAGCACACCCGTAACCACCCAAACACACCCAAACTCCTTTAAAATACAAAAAAAAAACACGTAAAACACCTCAAAACACACCCAAACTCATCAAAACTGACCAAAACACCCCAAAACACACCCAAACACACTCAAAACTGACCAAAACACCCCAAAACACACCCAAAACACCCCAAAACACACCCAAACACACCCAAAACTGACGAAAACACATCAAAACACACCCAAACTCATCCAATACTGACCAAAACACCCCAAAACACACCCAAAACACCCCAAAACACCCCAAAACACACCCAAATCTGACCCAAACACCCCCAAAACACCCCAATACACACACAAAACTGACCAAAACACCCCAAAACACACCCAAACACACTCAAAACACCCCAAAAACACATGAAGAATGCCACAAATGAATATAAATATTTAAATATATACACATGACACAGGGCGGGAAGGGAGTATTGAGGAGTAGGGGAAAGGAAGGGTGCAACAAGAAGCAGGGAGAGACAGGGTGTAATAAGATGAGACAAACAGCCGGACAGGGAAATTAGACAGGGTTTATTGAGGTGAAGGAGAAACAGGGATAGTTTAATGAGATGCAAGGGTGATACAGGGTGTATTAAGGTCCAGGGGCAGACAGGAAGGGTGTACTAAGGTGTATGAAGACAGGAAGGGTGTATTGAAGTGTGGGACAGACAGACAGACAGACAGAGAGACAGACAGACAGAGAGGGAGAGATTAAAAGAGAGAATTTGAGATAGACAAAGGATACGAGAGAAAGAGAAAGAGAAAGAGAAAGAGAGAGAGAGAAAGAGAGAGAGAGAGAGAGAGTACTAATCATCTCAATCATTCAATAAATTCCTAATATATGTATAGATTTGTGTATACTAGTCTTACCTGATGTGTGTATAGATTTCCGAGCATATACCAGCATCTCTTATGAGTTTGTGTGTTTATATCAGACTTAGCAAAGATTTGGATGTGTCTCTAAATATATACTAGTGTTTGTATACAAGTTTGTGTGTATACTAGACTTATTAAGAGTTTATGTGGGTTTCTAAGAGTATACAAACCATAGCAAGTGTTTATATATGTCTCTATGTGTAAACCAGTGTTTGTGTGTGTATACCAGCATTACATAGTGTTTGTAATGGTTTAAGTGTACACTAGTCCTTTTTAATTGTTACCTTCTCACTATCTCAGCCCTCCAGATACACCTGAGGCACACAGCGTCACCCCAGTACAGCCCCAAGTTGGTCTGGCTAGCCCCAATGAGGATGAAAGCAGGAAACATCATTATCACCTGCTGTGGTTGATGATGGTGGCTTCTACGCACGCACACACACACACACACACACACACACACCTCAGACAGCAATTCCTGGAAGAAGAGAGGACAGAACAGCATGCCAGCCGCAGCAAGAAAGAGTGTGTGAACAGCCGCGGCCACCAACCAGCCAGTATTTCCCTAGCAGAACACGGCCCTCACAGTCGACCCAGTGGTGAAGCCTGTGCCCAATATTACTTATCAAGACTCTCTCTCTCTCTCTCTCTCTCTCTCTCTCTCTCTCTCTCTCTCTCTCATCCACCATTAGCCACTCTCCCTCCCTCTCTCACCATTGGTCAGTGGCCTGTACAGCAGACACCCAGTCATCATGGCGGAGGGATTTTCTCCAAGTACTGTACCTCCACCACTCCTTCCAGGCTCCTCCCACTTTCCTCCAGTCACTCCATAAGCTTGATAATCAGCAGCTGTCCCTCTATACCACAAGCTTCACTCTGGGCAACTCTCTGGAGGGCTCCGAACCTGTGGGTGTAAGGTTAGGTTAGGTTAAGTTAGGTTAAGTTAGGTTAGGCTAGGTTACGTTAGGTTAGGTTGGTTAGGTTAGGCCTGTGGATGGTGTGTGGAGGAGGACAGGACAAGGAGACCAGTGGGAAGGCTGTGGAAGGCCTGTGGATGGTGTGTGGAGGAGGACAGGACAAGAAGACCAGTGGGAAGGCTGTGGAAGGCCTGTGGATGCTGTGTGGAGGAGGACAGGACAAGGAGACCAGTGGGAAGGCTGTGGAAGGCCTGTGGATGCTGTGTGGAGGAGGACAGGACAAGCAGACCAGTGGGAAGGTTGTGGAAGGCCTGTGGATGCTGTGTGGAGGAGGACAGGACAAGCAGACCAATGGGAAGGCTGTGGAAGGCCTGTGGATTTCAAGGTAATGCAACACCACACACCAACACCAGAACAATGCCTCACCTATCCACCTGCAGCCACATCACAGTCTCCCCCTTGTAGGTGATGGCAGGAGTGGTGGTGCTTGTGGTGGTGGTGCGAGGAGGCAAGGCACCCATGGCTGGAAAAGAAGGGGTGAGTGCATTGAGGCTGCAGGACGCGGTATACAGGTGTGTGGGAGGTGAGAGGGTGGGAGAGAGGGAGTGGGCACGTGGGAGAGAGTAAGTGTGTTCTATGGCAAATTATATATAGGATTTCAAGGGTGTTTTTGTGTATGATAGGGAAAATATTCATACACACATACACACATACATTTTCATCTCCCAAGCACCTCTCCTCTCCTCCTCTTCCCTCTTCCCCTGTCTCGTGCAATAGGTAAACACACACACACACACACACACATATTGATAGAGGGATAGAGATTAGCCCAGCATGATTTAAACAACTAATATAACTATCAAAAACACACACACACACACACACACACTTCTCCACAAATCTGAAGGCACTGTGGTTTCCAAGCCCTCAAAGTGAATGAGAGTGTTGAGGGAATAATATTGCACCACTGCCTGCATCAACTTGTCACTAAAGCTGTCATGCGTCTCACACACCTCCTGTCACCGCTCATGCTGGCTGTCAACGCAGAACTCACCCTCCACCACTCATTGTTTGGGGTGACGGTTCTGTGGGAATGGAAGATAATTAGATTTTCTCTCATATCAAGTTGAATTGGTTTAGCTCTCTCTTTCTCTCTCTCTCTCTCTCTCACAATTGATTCCAAAGGCCACAAAGATGATTAGCAGAGGTTTTCATGAGTGTTTCTCCTGACAGTAATGTAGGAATGTTGTTAATTTGTCGCTAAAACAATAAAAACATCCTTAAAAACCTGTGGCACTTCGAATAGAGCCTTTTAAAAGTGTGTTTCTCCCATCAGTCGAGAAATGTAGTTATTTATTTACATTTTATATATAACACACACACACACACACACACAGGTGGTCTGGCAGGAAAGTGCTATGAGAAATATACAAACGCATAGCAAGGCAAGGCACACAGCTTTCACACTCACCTCACACTCACAACACTCTTTCAACACCTTAACCTTTGTTGGGGAAGAGAAACACTACTGCCTTAACCTTTCAAATACACTTATTATAAGCTTATCTCTTACATGTACCAAGACAAGGCACACAACTTTCACCGTTACTCTCACCCACAACAATCTTTCAATGTGTTAACCCTTGTTGGGGAAAAAGACCCACTAAAATATTATCTCCTATAAATATATTTAAACACTCACTCAGCATGCAACACGTCAGCCCTTGATGGAGATGAGAAGCACTCCTACCCAACCTTACAAAACCACTAATTAAAATCTTATCTCCTAAATATACCAAAACGAAAACACATACTCGTAATTTTCACCCTCATTCACTCAGCACACAACACGTCAGTCCTTGATGAAGACAAACAGCACTCCTAACTTAATCTTACAAAACCAAAACACACAATTTTCAGCCTCATTCACTCAGCACACAACACGTCAGCCCTTGATGGAGACGAACAGCACTCCTACCTAATCTTACAAAACCACTAATTAAAATCTTATCTCTACTTCATTTACCCATCCATACACCAACCTTATAACTCCACACAAGACTCAAAGCACCACAGTCATCCACATCTATCTATGCCACACTGACTCCTGAAGCTGGTGGAGCACAGGGTGGAGCGAAGGGCATCAGCTCCACACTCTGGGATGCCTGTGGGGGAGTTCCTACGAGACCAGTGAGTATCCCTTCCGCATTCAGGGTCCCCTCCACCCTCTCGCACAGTACCTGAGGGCATGAGGGGGTGGTGAGAGGGTAAGAGGGTGTGAGGGAGGAGAGAAGGGATGAAATGTGGTGAAAAACAGAGAACACAGATGAAAAGGAAAATTGAAGTAGAGAAGAGGGAAAGGAAGAAAAGGGAAGAGATGAAAAGACAAAGAAGGAGAAAAGAAGGAAAATAGAATTATAAACACAATTTTTGACATCACATCTAAAAATCTCTCTCTCTCTCTCTCTCTCTTTAGTGCTCCTTCAAAAATTCTCTCTCTCTCTTTAGCTCCTTCAAAAATTCTCTCTCTCTCTTTAGCTCCTTCAAAAATTCTCTCTCTCTCTTTAGCTCCTTCAAAAATTCTCTCTCTCTCTTTAGTGCTCCTTCAAAAATTCTCTCTCTCTCTTTAGCTCCTTCAAAAATTCTCTCTCTCTCTTTAGCTCCTTCAAAAATTCTCTCTCTCTCTTTAGTGCTCCTTCAAAAAATCTCTCTCTCTCTTTAGTGCTCCTTCAAAAATTCTCTCTCTCTCTTTAGCTCCTTCAAAAATTCTCTCTCTCTCTTTAGTGCTCCTTCAAAAATTCTCTCTCTCTCTTTAGCTCCTTCAAAAATTCTCTCTCTCTCTTTAGTGCTCCTTCAAAAATTCTCTCTCTCTTTAGTTCCTTCAAAAATTCTCTCTCTCTCTTTAGCTCCTTCAAAAATCTCTCTCTCTCTCTCTCTTTACATCATTCCTTCAAAAAAATACACTTGGTAAGAGGCTTTCACAAATATTCATGTATCACCTGCTGTCAAGGTACTGCTCACCACAGCCAATGAACACCAGTACAGAACACACAGCACCAGCAAGTCACACACCTCCAGGGACACCCCACTGATGACATCCAGGGGGTCTATCACACTGCCCCAGGACTTGGACATCTTGTGGCCGCCACCATCACCCAGGAGGCCATGCAGCAGCACAGTCTGGGGAGGGAGGGTCATATAACACAGGTGATATAACACAGGCAATACTGGTAACAATTAATATCACGTTACATAAGAGGAAGGAAAGGTAACACACAGGTAGTCAATTCTTTCAATCTATTACCATCTATAAACATTATTAGCCTTCTGAAATCTGCATCTTTTTATCAAACGATTAGTAATGCTAGAGTTTACAGTATTAACAGATATTTTAGTTATATACCAATGAATATATGGACTAATTACACACCTACAATTAGTTACCAGAGTTTGTGATAATACATAAGACAAAGGAACAAAAACAAGATTAATAACAGAGAACAGAACCAGGAGACCAAGACCCAGACGACCTCACCTCAAAGGAAAGCCTCCTCATCAAGTCGAGTCCCAGCATGACCACCTGAGCCACCCAGAAGAGGATGCAGTGACCCATCTTCAAGGTCGTTGCATAGAAGCGAGCAAGGTCAGGCATGGTCTCTCTCCTCCCCTGACCTGGCCACCCCAGCGAGGCAAAGGGAAACAGGCCAGAGGAGAAACAGGTGTCCAGATCTTCCTCCTGCTGGGTGGACATGGAGGTCAAGGGTGTGCCTGAGGAGGAGCACAGGGTGAAGACGGAAAGTTGCGATTATTAATGTAGCCGTCAAGACTTTTATTCATCTATTGCTACATGAAGTTTATTTTTTTAATGAGGGTTTGCACACACACACACACACACACACACACACACACACACACACACACACACACACACACACACACACACACACACACACACACACACTTTCTCTTTATCTTCCTCTTCCTTCTCTTCTTTTCTTCTTCTATCTCCTCCTCCTCCTCCTTCTCCTTATATTCAGGTCAAGTCAGGTCATCCAATTAGAATAAAATCAGACAGACAGACAGACAGAAACACACACACACACACACACACTTGAATGATATAAAATAATGCAGTTTTCCCTCACAGAAATATAGAAGGGAACCCAGAGTAGGTTAATAAAGGTGATACAGACAAGGACTGCATCTCAACTGTACAGAAAAACTACAATTAGGTACAGCTTTGCCCCAAGGTAATACTGATAATAGGAACACACTAGGAGATACAACACAAAGAAAGTATATCAACTGAAGGAAAAACAATAAAAAAGTAAACATTTCTCTCATATATCAGACCATCCAAACTAACACTAGGTAAACACACACACACACCTTCGTTCTCCACAGCCTTCCGTCTTGCATCCTCCTCCGAGCAGCCGCCACCCACACCTCCTCGCCATCTGCTGCAGTGATGTGGTACACTGGCATTCTGTGGCCCCACCAGAGCTGCTGGGAGACACACCAGTTTGTGATGTTGTCCAGCTAGCTATGCCAAGCCCTCCTGTGCAGCTGTGGCACCAAGTTCAGACAGCCGCTCTGCACAGCCTCGGACGCCTCCTGTGCCAACTCCTTGCACCGAACGAACCTGTGTAGACATGAAAGTAAGCAAGCAAGTGTTTGTGGCTAATTATAATACTCAATATGCCAGTATCATCTTCAGCATCACCATCTGCTCACCACTGGGGCCTCAGCACGGACTCAGTGACATCCTGCGTCCTGCTGCAGTGAGGCACCGTCATGGGGTGGGCGTGGCACCCTCTGTACAGCCCCAGTGCCGACAGGGCCGACGGCACTGCCCCTCGCGCCTCAAACCTCAGCAAACCCTGTGGGGTGAGTGAAGCCCTGTTATGCTTAATAGTGAGGACAGTAGTGATGATGCAGTTAATAGTTTAAGGCTTAATGAATGGTATTACTGCATCTTATAAACCACCACAGCTCAGTCTTTGTGGTGGTAAACAGTGCAGACAACAGTACTGCTACAGTTCATCATTAGCAAGACTTGACAAATACTATCATAGCTCAAGAACCACAATGAATATTATACACCTTTCACATATCTAAGGCCTATGCTCTGAAACATCTCAGCACCACTATTTCAAAAGGACTCTAGATGAAGCTACATAGGTTTTTAAGAATGTTTTTTAAAGTTCTAGTGACAGATTAACATTTGTATATTATTAACAGGAAAAACACTCTTAAGAACCTGGCTAGGTATCTCTGTGGCCTTGAAAAAATATTCCTGATGAAATAATACGGGTTTTCAAGAATGTTTTAATGGTTCTAGTGATAGATTAACAACATTTCTACATTATTAATCTTGAGAACCCAGCTAGGTATCTCTGTGGCCTTGAAAAATACTCCTGATGAAATAATACAGGTTTTCAAGAATGTTTTAATGGTTCTAGTGATAGATTAACAACATTTCTACATTATTAATTTTGAGAACCCAGCTAGGTATCTCTGTGGCCTTGAAAAAATACTCATCATGAAATAATACGGGTTTTCAAGAATGTTTTAATGGTTCTAGTGATAGATTAACAACATTTCTACATTATTAATCTTGAGAACCCAGCTAGGTATCTCTGTGGCATTGAAAAATACTCGTGATGAAATAATAAAGGTTTTCAAGAATGTTTTAATGGTTCTAGTGATAGATTAACAACATTTCTACATTATTAATCTTGAGAACCCAGCTAGGTATCTCTGTGGCCTTTGCAAATAGTCTTGGAGAAAGTGAAGTCCCTCCTCTATTACCTAATTAAGTCAGTACACCTGTTTAGTTACCCCTTCACCACCTACCTGAGTCTGCCAGTCTGTAAGCGAAGTCATACATCTTTCCGAAGCTGACCGGTTTGCTGTACCCCGGGACTGCGAGCTCCGTGGGTCCTGTCAGGTGCAGGTGGTCCACTTCAATGTCCGAGATGGCCGACTGAAAGCTGCAGCACCAGTTGACGAGAGCCTCCTTGCGGTACACCAGCCCAGCATCGTACAGACAGACAAATGCTTCCGTCACTGCGAGGAAAAGTGTTTTGGTGAAGTTTCTTGTTTGTGCGCACGCGTGTGTGTGTGTGTCAGAGGTTACAAGGACAGGTATGCTTACGGATGTACAGACAGACACACAGGCCAGCCTCTCGCTGCATCCATGGTAAACACAGCTGTCCCAGTCAAGTGAAGCCCCCAGATGCCGCAGTTGGTCGAATATCATTGTTCCTTCCTCCTCTTTCACACTTCACCAATAAAACCTGCAAAAAAAGGCAAATTTGTCTTTTAAATATGTAAGTTTGTTGTACCCAGTCTACTGCCCAAGAAAACAGAAAACTGGGTAACTATTTTGACTGCATAGAAAAATTACACACACACATACATACATACACACACACACACACACACACACACACACACAGTTTTGTATATTCATGTCTCTCTATCATTCTAGTTTTCTCAAGGCAAGACTCACTTCTGTCTGTCAAGGTTGTGTCTGGTGTTCCCCTGGGCGTCCCACAGGTGCCTCTCCACCACCACCTGTGTTGCTGACCCTGTGTGGTGTGCCCCTGGGATGAACACTGCCTCACCACGCTGCATCTGTGCCTGCATCAGAGAGAGAGAGAGAGAGAGAGAGAGAGAGAGAGAGAGAGAGAGAGAGAGAGAGAGAGAGAGAGAGAGAGAGAGAGAGAGAGAGAGAGAGAGAGAGAGAGAGAGAGAGAGAGAGAATATTAACATGGGACAGAAGGGGTTATTATTGTCCCAAGTTAATTTTAATGAGAGAGAGAGAGAGAGAGAGAGAGAGAGAGAGAGAGAGAGAGAGAGAGAGAGAGAGAGAGAGAGAGAGAGAGAGAGAGAGAGAGAGAGAGAGAGAATATTAACATGGGACAGAAGGGGTTATTATTAAGTTAACTTTAATGAGAGAGAGAGAGAGAGAGAGAGAGAGAGAGAGAGAGAGAGAGAGAGAGAGAGAGAGAGGAGAGAGAGAGAGAGAGAGAGAGAGAGAGAGAGAGAGAGAGAGAGAGAGAATATTAACATGGGACAGAAGGGGTTATTATTAAGTTAATTTTAATGTGAGAGAGAGAGAGAGAGAGAGAGAGAGAGAGAGAGAGAGAGAGAGAGAGAGAGAGAGAGAGAGAGAGAGAGAGAGAGATGGTTATGTTAGGTAAGTAATTAGTTACATAGATTGAGATAGATAGATCGATAAATGGTTAAACAGAAAGTTAAATAAACAGAGAGAGAGAGAGAGAGAGAGAGAGAGAGAGAGAGAGAGAGAGAGAGAGAGAGAGAGAGAGAGAGAGAGAGAGAGAGAGAGAGAGACTTAACCTAACTGAATTAATATAAACCTAACCTGATGGAAACAAATAAATGAAAATAAAAAGCTGCAGCCGGCCTCACCTTTCTTGACAGGCGCCTTTTTTTATGTTCATACACTTTTCCCTGGTGGCACACGCTGCTAGCCGCCCCCTGGCCACGCCCCTCGCCACCTCACTCATGTACAGATCCATTGCCCCTCTAAAAAGCAACAAATTCACCCGTATATCAAGTCTGACTGCGTTTGTTTACATTTCTCTGGGTCTCGGTCTGGGCTCAGGCCTGCAGGATGGGAGAATGATAGAAAACGAGAGATTTTCAGGCAAGACTAGTATAAGTTGAGGCTCTATTATAAAATACCGTGATACAATATTACTATTACTACTACTACTACTAATAATAATAATAATAATAGTAATAATAATAATAGTAATAATAATAATGAAAAACACACAATGCACATGATCGCAAGACCACTCCTGCACACACACACATACACACACATACACACTGAACATTACCTATTCACTTGAGCACTTACTTGGTCATCATCTGAGTTTTGTAGATCGTGATTGACAGAGACAGAGAGAGAGAGAGAGAGAGAGAGAGAGAGAGAGAGAGAGAGAGAGAGAGAGAGAGAGAGAGAGAGAGAGAGAGAGAGAGAGAGAGAGAGAGAGAGAGAGAGAGAGAGAGAGAGAGAGAGAGAGAGAGAGAGAGAGAGAGAGAGAGAGAGAGAGAGAGAGAGAGAGAGAGAGAGAGAGAGAGAGAGAGAGAGAGAGAGAGAGAGAGAGAGAGAGAGAGAGAGAGAGAGAGAGAGAGAGAGAGAGAGAGAGAGAGAGAGAGAGAGAGAGAGAGAGAGAGAGAGAGAGAGAGAGAGAGAGAGAGAGAGAGAGAGAGAGAGAGAGAGAGAGAGAGAGAGAGAGAGAGAGTACTAGTCATCTCTATCATTGAACATAAATTCCTAATATATGTAAAGGTTTGTGTATACTAACCTTACTTAATGTGTATAGATTTCTGAGCATATACCAGCATCTCTTATGAGTTTATGTGTGTATATCAGATTTAGCAAGTGTATGGATGCATCTCTAAGTGTATCCCACTGTTTGTATACAAGTATGTGTGTGTACGAGTATACCAGACTTAGTAAGCGTGTGTGTGTTTCTAAGAATATACAACCAATAGCAAGTGTTTGTATATGTCTCTAAGTGTATACCTGTCTTAACTGTCTGTTTGTGCGTGTTATACCAGCATTACATAGTGTTTGTAATGGTTTGTGTGTATACTAGTCTTTTTTAATTGTTACCAACTATCCCAGCCCCTCCAGACCCACCTGAGGCATACAGCGTCACCCCAGAGTACAGCCCCAGGTTGGTCTGGCTAGCCCCGATGACGATGAAAGCAGGAACCATCATTATCACCTGCTGTGGTTGATGATGATGGCTTCTACACACACACACACACACACACACACACACACAACCTCAGACAGCAATTCCTGGAAGAAGAGAGGACAGAACAGCATGCCAGCCACAGCAAGAGCGAGTGCGTGAACAGCCACGGCCACCAACCAGTCAGTACTTCTCTAGCAGAAGAACGTGGCCCCCAGAGTCGACCCAGTGGTGAAGTCTGTGCTCAATATCCTTTATCATGACTCTCTCTCTCTCTCATCCACCATTAGCCAGTCTCCCTCTCCCTCCATTGGTCAGTGGCCTGTACAGCAGACACCCAGTTGTCACGGTGAAGGGATTTTCTCCAAGTACTGTACCTCCATCACTCCCTCCAGGCTCCTCCCACTTTCCTCCAGTCACTATGTAAGCTTGATGATCAGCAGCTGTCCCTCTATACCACAAGCTTCACTCTGGGCAGCTCTCTGGAGGCCTCCGAACCTGTGGGTGTAAGGTTAGGTTAGGTTAGGTTACGTTAGGTTAGGTTAGGCTAGGTTAGGTTAGGTTAGGTTAGGTTAAGTTAGGTTAGGCTAGGTTAGGTTAGGTTGGTTAGGTTAGGCCTGTGGATGGTGTGTGGAGGAGGACAGGACAAGGAGACCAGTGGGAAGGCTGTGGAAGGCCTGTGAATTTCAAGGTAATGCAACACCTCACACCAACAACACCAGAACAATGCCTCACCTAGCCACCTGCAGCCACATCACAGTCTCTCCCCCTCGTATGTAATGGCAGCAGTGGTGGTGGTGGTGGTGGTGGTGTTGCAAGGAGGAGGCAAGGCACCCATGACTGGAAAAGGAGAGGTGAGTGCCTTGAGGCTGCAGGACGGGGTGTGCAGCTGTGTGGGAGACAAGAGGGTGGGTGAGAGGGAGTGGGCACATGGGAGAGAGTGAGTGTGTTCTATGGCAAGTTCTATATAGGATTTCAAGGGTGTTTTTGTATATGATAGGGAAAATATTAATACATACATACATACATACATACATACATACATTTTCATCTCCCAAGCACCCCTCTTCTCTCCTCCTCTTCCCTCTTCCCCTGTTTCATGCAAATAGGTCAACACACACACACACACACACATTCATAGAGGGATAGATATTAGCACAGCATGATTTAAACAACTAATATAACTATCAAACACACACACACACACACACACACACACTTCTCCACAAATCTGAAGGCACTGTGGTTTCCAAGCCCTTAAAGTGAAAGAGTGTTGAGGGCATAATATTGCACCACTGCCAGCATGAACTTGTCACTAAAGCTGTCATGCGCCTCACACGCCTCCTGTCACCCGCTCATGCCAGCTGCCAATGCAGAACGCACCCTCCAGCACTCAATGTTTGGGGCGATAGTTCTTTGTTAATGGAAGATAATTAGATTTTCTCTCATATCAAGTTGAATTGGTTTAGCTGACTCTCTCTCTCTCTCTCTCTCTCTCTCTCTCTCTCTCTCTCTCTCTCTCTCTCTCTCTCTCTCTCTCTCTCTCTCTCTTTCACGATTGATTCCAAAGGCCACAAAGATGATTAGCAGAGGTTTTCGTGAGTGTTTCTCCTGTTAGTTATGTAGGAATGTTGTTAATTTGTCACTAAAACCATGAAAAACATCCTTAAAAACCTGTGCCACTTCAAATAGAGCCTTTTTAAAGCGTGTTTCTCCCATCAGTAGAGTAGAAATGTAGTTATTTATTTATATTTTATATATAACACACACACACACACACACACACACACACACACACACACACACACACGTGGTCTGGCAGGGAAGTGTTATGAGAGATGTACAAACGCATAGCAAGGCAAGGCACACAGCTTTCACACCCACCTCACACTCACTCACAACACTCTTTCAACACCTTAACCTTTGTTGGGGAAGAGAAGCACTACTGCCTTAACCTTACAAATACACTTATTATAGCTTATCTCTTACATATACGAAGATAAAGCACACAACTTTCACCGTTACTCTCACCCACAACAATCTTTCAATGCGTTAATCCTTGTTGGGAAAGAGAACCACTAAAATATTATCTCCTACAAATATATTTAAACACTCACTCAACACTCAACACCTTAGCCCTTGATGGAGATGAGAAGCACTCCTATCCTAACCTTACAAGAGCACTCACTAAAATCTTATCTCCTACATATACCAAAACAAAAACACAATTTTCACCCTCACTCACTCAACACACAACACCTTAGCCCTTGATTGAGATGAGAAGCACTCCTACCCTAACTTTACAAGAGCACTCATTAAAATCTTATCTGCTACATATACCAAAACACACAATTTTCACCCTCACTCAATCAACACTCAACACCTTAGCCCTTGACGGAGACGAGAAGCACTCCTACCCTAATCTTACAAGAGCACTCACCAAAATCTTATCTCTACTCCATTCATTGATCCATACACCAACCCAGTTACCCCACACAAGACTCAATGCACCACAAAGTTATACACATTCATCTATCTATGCCACACTGACTATTGAAGTTGGTGGAGCACAGGGTGAACCAAAGGGCATCAGCTCCACACTCTGGGATGCCTGTGGGGAAGTTCCTCCTGATACCAGTGAGTACCTCTTCTGTATTCAGGCTCCCCTCCATCCTCTCACACAGTACCTGAGGGCATGAGGGGGTGGTGAGAGGACAAGAGGCTACGAGGGAAGGGATGAAATGTGGTGAAAAACAGAAGAGAAAACAGATGAGCAGGAAAATGGAAGCAGAGAAGAGGAAAAGGAAGAAAAGAGAAGAGATGAAAAGACAGAGAAAGGGAGAAAAGAGAGAAAACAGAATTATAAACACAATTTTTGCCATCACATCTAAAAATCTCTCTCTCTCTCTCTCTCTCTCTACAGTGCTCCGTTCAAAAAAATACACTTGCTAAGAAGCTTTCACAAATATTCATGTATCAACTGCTGTCCAGATACTGCTCACCACACCCAATGAACATCAGTACAGAACACACTCCAGCACCAGCAAGTCACGCACCTCCAGGGACGCCCCACTGATCACATCCAGGGGGTTTATCACATTGCCCCAGGACTTGGATGTCTTGTGGCCGCCACCATCACACAGGAGGCCATGCAGCAGCACAGTCTGGGGAGGGAGGGTGATATAACATAGGTGATATAACACAGGCAATACTGGTAACAATTAATATCAAACTACGTAAGAGGAAGGAGAGGTAACACACAGGTAGTCAGTTCTTTCAATCTATCAGCATCTATAAACATTACTAGCCTTCTGAAATCTCCATCTTTTTATCAAACAATTAGTAATGCTAGAGTTTACAGTATTAACAGATATTTTAGTTATATACCAATGAAAATATGGACTAATTACACACCTACAATTAGTTACCTGAGTTTCTGATAACACATAAGACAAAGGAACAAAAACAAGATCAATAACAGAGAACAGGACCACAAAGAATGCATATCAACTGAAGGAAAAACAATAAAAAGTAAACATTTCTGCCATATATCAGACCATCCAAACTAACACTAGGTAAACACACGTACCTTCCTTCTGCACAGCCTTCCGCCTTGCATCTTCCTCCGAGCAGCTGTCACCCACACCTCCCGGCCGTCTGCTGCAGTGATGTGGTACACTGGCATTCTGTGGCCCCACCAGAGTTGCTGGGAGACACACCAGTCTGTGATGTTGTCCAGCCAGCTATGCCATGCCCTCCTGTGCAGCTGTGGCACCAGGTTCAGACGGCCGCTCTGCACAGCCTCAGACACCTCCTGTGCCAACTCCTTGCACCGAACGAACCTGTGTAGACATGAAAGTAAGCAAGCAAGAGAGAGAGAGAGAGAGAGAGAGAGAGAGAGAGAGAGAGAGAGAGAGAGAGAGAGAGAGAGAGAGAGAGAGAGAGAGAGAGAGAGAGAGAGAGAGAGAGAGAGAGAGAGAGAGAGAGAGAGAGAGAGAGACTTAACCTAACTTAACCTAACCTAACTGAATTAATATAAACCTAACCTGATGGAAACAAATAAATAAAAATAAAAAGCTGCAGCCGGCCTCACCTTTCTTGACAGGCGCCTTTTTTTATGTTCATACACATTTCCCTGGTGGCACACGCTGCTAGCCGCCCCCTGGCCACGCCCCTCGCCACCTCACTCATGTACAGATCCATTGCCCCTCTAAAAAGCAACAAATTCACCCGTATATCAAGTCTGACTCTGCGTTTGTTTACATTTCTCTGGGTCTCTGTCTGGGCTCAGGCCTGCAGGATGGGAGAATGATAGAAAACGAGAGATTTTCAGGCAAGACTAGTATAAGTTGAGGCTCTATTATAAAATACCGTGATACAATATTACTATTACTACTACTACTACTACTAATAATAATAATAATAATAACAATAATAGTAATAATAATAATAATAATAATAACAATAATAGTAATAATAATAATAGTAATAATAATAATGAAAAACACACAATGCACATGATCGCAAGACCACTCCTGCACACACACATACACACTGAACATTACTTGAGCACTTACTTGGTCATCGTTTGAGTTTTGTAGATCGTGATTGAGGGTGATGCAACCACCCTCAATTATTCTCATTGTGTTCTCCAAATACTGGTTGCAAGATGTAGCAGTGACTGATGAGGATCTAAAACTATAATTATGTCATACGATAAGAAAACAAATTTAGGACACACACACACTATCAGTCAAATAGCCTTTGAATCAGGAGTGCTTATACCTCATGTCTTAATATCGCTCTTTTTCCTAACAGTATACTGAGGTCGACAAACTGAAAGGCTTTGGAAGAGTCAACAAAGACTTTTTTCCCTAATTAATTGCTTGGTATGTCACTTACTTTGAATCGTCTTTTTGCCTGGTATATTTTGGACTCTAATTATTAATGCATCTGCTAGTCCATCACCACATTGTATCCAGCCATTTTGAATCTTTCCTTAACTAAAAACATAACTCCTTATTTAATCTTTTTCATAAGTTATCTATTTTGTTCAATGTTCTCTACTTGTACCTCATCACATTAATCCCAAGATGAGGCTATTAATATTATTCTACGTCACACTCCACAGGGCTTCCTTCTTTCTCCTTCCTTTTTTCCAGCCGTCCCTCATGTTCAGGTACCACTTCCTCACTTTCTTGTCCAAAACTCTCCACTACAATATCTCCTGCTATTGTTCTTACCCTCATCTATTACCTCTACATCCTCAGTTAGTTAATAGTTAATAGTTAATATCTGTTAGCTTATCCTTAGCCAGCCTCCAGACAAATGCCAGAGTATCTTTGTGATTTAAATTAGATTCTTAACGGTCTGTGCCACTTACCTATGAATTTTCCTACACTGTGATGAGATGGGTGTGTGGGTGATGGGATGTGTGAGTGACTGGGTGAGTGGGTGATGGGATGGGTGACAGTGAGCAGACTGGATGTGTGACTGACAGATTGACTGGATGGATAGTCAAGTTGCACAGATTGGATGAACAGACACACTCACTAACCTAAAGTGAAAAATAAATAAATAAAATATATATTACACAGTCCTTCACCCATAGTCTCTCTCTCTCTCTCTCTCTCTCTCTCTCTCTCTCTCTCTCTCTGTGGCTCCTGGTCCCCCCTTTTTTTCAAGCAAGGTATTATTCGCTCACAGGCGAGGGTGTCATGAGGCGCCACCTCACTCATTGTTGCCAGGTTAGGTTAGGTTATGCAGAAATGTACTAAACCAATACTAAACAGTGCGTAAGGGAACCAATATATCCAAAATTCATACCCTCTTCAGTAATAATTAAACCAAAAAAGTGAAAAATAAACCAAAACATAAGAGTGAAGACTAAATAAAAAAACAAGAGAAAAACACACAAGAATAAATAAAAAGCAACCAAAAAAATTAATAAAAGTCAATTCCTTAAAAGAACCATTTCAAACAAAAAACTCAAATATATGTAAACCAAAACGCAAAAACAATTACGTAAACCCAAAACATTATATGTACGTAAACCCAAGAAATTGTATATACGCAAATGGAAAAAAATACGCACATCCGCAAACCCAAAAAAAAATATCCGTAAATCCTAAACCAAGAAAATCCGTAAAAGAAAAAAAATCCGTAAAAGCAAAATACGTAAAACCAAAAAAAAAAATACGTAAACCAAAAAAATACGTAAAATAAAAGATATACGTAAAACCCAAAAAAAGGGAACCAATATATCCAAAATTCATACCCTCTTCAGTAATAATTAAACCAAAAAATAGTGAAAAATAAACCAAAATATAAGAGTGAAGACTAAATAAAAAAACAAGAGAAAAACACACAAGAATATATAAAAAGCAACCAAAAAAATTAATAAAAGTCAGTTCCTTAAAAGAACCATTTCAAACAAAAAACTCAAATATATGTAAACCAAAACGCAAAAACAATTACGTAAACCCAGAACATTATATGTACGTAAACCCAAGAAATTGTATATACGCAAATGGAAAAAAATACGCACATCCGCAAACCCCAAAAAAAATATCCGTAAATCCTAAACCAAAAAAATCCGTAAAAGAAAAAAAATCCGTAAAAGCAAAATACGTAAAACCAAAAAAAAAAATACGTAAACCAAAAAAATACGTAAAATAAAAAAATATACGTAAAACCCCCCAAAAATCCGTGGAAGTAAAAAAAATCGTAAAATCATAAAACTAAAACAAATAATCGTAACCAAAAAAAATATTCATAAACCCAAAAAAATATCCGTAAAGATATAAAAATATTCGTGAATCCAAAAAAATCGTAAAATTGTAAAACTAAAATAATCGTAATAATAATAATAATAATAATAATAATAATAATAATAATAATAATAATAATAATAATAATAAAAATCGTAAAAGTAAAAAATTCATAAAACCAAAAAAATAAATAAATAAAACCAAAATATTCGTAAATCCCTAAAATACTTGTAAAATTATAAAACAAAATATTCACAGAACCAAGAAAATATTCACAAAACCAAAAGAAATATTTAAAAAATGAGAAAATACATATACTTGTAAAAGCAAGCCACCAAAAAAAAAAAAAAAAAATACATAGGACACCAAAAGTACAATAATGACACCAAAAGTACATTTGTAATACTAAAAATACACAGCTGATACCAAAAAATAAACAAACATTCATAAAACCAAACAAATACATACAAATAAAAAATAAAAACTTTGAAAGACCCCAGATAATAAAACTAGAATGGGTATTGATGCGGGGAAAAAAGTGTGAAATACTGGTAAAAACAGACAAAACCACACGCCACAAACACTGACCACAGCAACGAATGAATAAACATGAATATCAAGTTAACGTAAATATAACTAAATTTAGTACAAAAAGAGAAAATAATTACCGTAATGGAAGCTTCCTGACGGTCACTCCCACCACGGCCCCACGAGGGAACGACCGGGCCTGCCGCTGTCCACCCAGGTCCCCCACCAGAACTAAAGAAAGGGGAAGGAACTGGGCACACAAGGTGCATTAGACATGCATGGCCTAGCAGGTAAAATAGCTAAATATATAAAAATCCTAAGTCAGAATACAGATCGCAAGGACTTACAGATGTACACACATGGCATACACCTGTGCATCCTAGAGAGCTGCAAGAGCTGACAATACATAGCTAAATCCTGAGTTAAAAACTGTCACAACATGCAGGTGTACACTCCAGGCATACACCTGCACATCACAACAGCTGCAAAAGCTAAATATATAATATCAATCCTAGACTGTATATATAACATATATATTACATATATTAAAAAAATATACATATATATAGGTATATATATACTCTGATATATTTATAAAAGCTAAATATATCAATCCTAGACAATGTATACTTAACATATATATTATGTATATTGAAAAAATATACATATATATAGGTATATATATACACATAAATTATTTAATCATCTAATGCAAAGTCTATATATATATAAACATGATATATATATATACACAAGTTATATAATCCCACTAAAGCAAAAATGTATATATATATAAGTATTATAAATAATACATATATATACACACACATACATTTATTAATAATTATCTAACCCCCCGCCGGCAGGGTTGCCAACCCGACCGGCCCGCTGCCGCAGGAACATCTTCTTTCTGGGAGAGAAAAGGAGAAAAAAGGGCGCACTCTAGGTGCATTATACATCCTGACATAAATGTAGCTAACACATACATGAAATGAAATGAAATAAATATTATATCATCAATCCTATCCTAAACCAAGCCGATCGGCTGACCAGGCCGACCGGCTTACCTGTTGCTGCTACTACTGCAATCGCGCCTTCGCTGCCATCGCGCCTTCCCTCTCCATCTCCCCTCGCGCCTGCCACACACTAGCTGAGAGAGAGAAGAAAGGTGCGCACAGCGGCGCCACAAGCCTAACGGGTTAAGGTAGCTAAGACATAAATAAATAATTGATACACACATCAGATATACGTCTTAAGGACGTATATCAAAATATATGCATCAAAAAAAATATATGGATCACTATATATATGCATATATCCGGAAATATATACATATACATTACGCGATCCTACCAAAAAAAAAATCATACCTGCCAGTCGGATGGCTAGTCCGACTGGCATATCGGCGGCGACATCTTCTTCTTCTGCAACCAGGAACCCGGAACATCTTCTTTCTGGGAGAGAAAAGGGAAAAAAGTGCACCCGAAGGTGCATTATACATCCTAACAAGCATGTAGCTAAGACATATATATATATATATAAAAAAAATATATATATCACACCTAAACTAAACCTGACCGGTCGAGTGGTCAACTCGACCGGTGTACCTTATACCTGTGGCTCCCGCGTTGCCGCAGCAAGTGGAAACAGACAGCAGACCACAGCCGTCCTCCCATGGCAGCCTGGAAGAAAAGGACCCGTTGAGAAAACATGGCTATGCGTGCATTGCCTATAAAGAAAAGGCTGCCATCAGTCTGAGTAACAGAAGACAACCTTGCCTATCCTGACCAGATGGCCTCACCGACAACACCACCATGCAAACAAAATGACCATAAGGCAACAATTCACACCAAAAAAAAAAAACCCTGGCAACAATAACACTGCCGGAGGGCAAACCTCCCGCGTCAGAGGAAGCATTACGACAACAACAGTTAAAACACAAACAACACATTTATTTCATTGTCTGCTGGTGCTTCTCAGATACATTTACATTAAAGAGACCTAGATGACTGAAGCAGAAGTCTTCACTCTTGGCTGAGAGTGAAATGTTTCTCTTCTCTCTTGCGGACACCTGTGGGAACCCTTACCAAAAAAAAAAAAAAAAAAAAAAAGCATTATTAAAATACACACCAAAAAAAATAATATGCAGCAGAAGTCTTCATTCTTGACTGAGAGTGAAATGTTGCTCTTCTCTCTTGCGGACACCTGTGGGAACCCTTACCAAAAAAAAAACAGCATTATTAAAACACACACCAAAAAAAATATTAACAAAACTGCAAAATGTAACATCAATAAACTTAATATATAAATAAAACATGCAATTTATCAATAAATTTGCAAAAAAGATTATTTTCCCTCCCACCAAAAAAATAATTAAATAAAACATCAAAAAAGCTGTAAAAGAAAAATAATAAATATTTATGTTAGTATATTTGTTATTATGTTAATATATTTGTTAAAGCCAGTAGTAGGAAATTATTACCACCACCACCACCACCACCACCCTAACTACATTCATTGTTTCTATAATGCCCTGTATATTGATAAATTACTACAACTACTACTACTACTACTACTACTACTACTACTACTACCACCACCACTATAGAATCTTCTGTGGTCTTGTATATTTCTTGCATTCCAAACACACTTCTGAAAAGAGAAAACACACACACACACACACACACACACACACAAATAAAATAATAATATAATAATAATAATATAATAATGTACCACTCATAATAATAATTATTCACTCTTACTAATAATTATCTATCTATCTCTTACTAATAATTATCTATCTTTCTTTGTATCTATCTATCTCTATCTCTTTACTTTGCCGGTAACCAAGATTATTCTCTCTATCTATCTCTTACTAATAATTATCTATCTTTCTTTGTATCTATCTATCTCTATCTCTTTACTTTGCCGGTAACCAAGATTATTCTCTCTATCTATCTCTTACTAATAATTATCTATCTTTCTTTGTATCTATCTATCTCTATCTCTTTACTTTGCCGGTAACCAAGATTATTTGTAGCACATTCCACGATGGTGTGGGCCTGTTTCTGCTCCATCACCTTCCTTCACTGTTCCTCACCATCACCTTCCTTCCAAGGTATCTGCAAATAAGAGGGAAAATTAGAAGAGTTGGTCATATTTCCTCCACCCACCCTGCCCTTCCTTATATATAAATATATATATATATTTTTTTTATGTATGAGTGACACTGGCCAAGGGCAACAAAAATCTAATAAAAAAAAAAATGCCCACTGAAATGCCAGTCCCATAAAAGGGTCAAAGCAGTGGTCAAAAATTGGTGGATGAGCGTCTTGAAACCTCCCTCTTGAAGGAATTCAAGTTGTAGGAAGATAGAAATACAGAAGCAGGCAGGGAGTTCCAGAGTTTACCAGAGGAAGGGATGAATGACTGAGAATACTGGTTAACTCTTGCATTAGAGAGGTGGACAGAATAGGGGTGAGAGAAAGAAGAAAGTCTTGTGCAGTGAGGCCGCAGAAGGAGGGGAGGCATGCAGTTAGCAAGATCAGAAGAGCAGTTAGCATGAAAATAGCGGTAGAAGACAGCTAGATATGCAACATTGCGGCAGTGAGAGAGAGGCTGAAGACACTCAGTTAGAGGAGAGGAGTTGATGAGACGAAAAGCTTTTGATTCCACCCTGTCTAGAAGAGCAGTATGAGTGGAACCCCCCCAGACATGTGAAGCATACTCCATATAAGGCCCTTGTACAGAGTTAGCAGCTGGGGGGGTGAGAAAAACTGGCAGAGACATCTCAGAACACCTAACTTCATAGAAGCTGTTTTAGCTAGAGATGAGATATGAAGTTTCCAGTTCAGATTTTAAGTAAAGGACAGAGCAAGGATGTTCAGTGTAGAAGAGGGGGACAGGTGAGTGTCACTGAAGAAGAGGGGATAGTTGTCTGGAAGGTTGTGTTGAGCTGATAGATGGAGGAATTGAGTTTTTGAGGCATTGAACAATACCAAGTTTGCTCTGCCCCAATCAGAAATTTTAGAAAGATCAGAAGTCAGGCGTTCTGTGGCTTCCCTGCGTGATATGTTTACCTCCTGAAGGGTTGCACGTCTATGAAAAGACGTGGAAAAGTGCAGGGTGGTATCATCAGCGTAGGAGTGGATAGGACAAGAAGTTTGGTTTAGAAGATCATTAATGAATAATAAGAAGAGAGTGGGTGACAGGACAGAACCCTGAGGAACACCACTGTTAATAGATTTAGGAGAAGAACAGTGACCGTCTACCACAGCAGCAATAGAGCGGTCACAAAGGAAACTTGAGATGAAGTTACAGAGAGAAGGATAGAAACCGTAGGAGGATAGTTTGGAAATCAAAGCTTTGTGCCAGACTCTATCAAAAGCTTGAGTCTTGGTCATCCTCTTTTAGAGATTTTGGTGAAATTTTTAATAATAATAATAATAATATTTATTTATTGGTCACGTAACATACATGAAATTTGTCTTGTGTGTTTTCATAAAAGATTGAATCATATATATATATATATATATATATATATATATATATATATATATATATATATATAAGCCTTCCATCAGCAGAATCTCATGCACTTTATATTTCTGGCTGGAACCATGCCAAGTCAGTTCTCCAACCAGCCAAAAACTCCTTCATTAACAGAAAGTGTCAAAATCTTTCAAGATCTAACTCCCCTCGTGACTTCTGGCATCTAGCCAAAAAATATCTCCAATAACTTTGCTTCTTCTTCTTCCCCTCCTCTACTTCAACCAGAAGGCACCAATGCCATCACATCTATTTCTAAGGCTTATGGACCTGATGGGGTCCCTCCTATTGTTCTCCAAAACTGTGCCTCTGTGCTTGCACCTTGCCTAGTCAAACTCTTTCAGCTGTGTCTGTCAACATCTACCTTTCCTTCTTGCTGGAAGTTTGCCTACATTCAACCTGTTCCTAAAAAGGGTGACCGTTCTAATCCCTCAAACTACCGTCCTATTGCTTTAATTTCCTGCCTATCTAAAGTTTTTTAATCTATCCTCAACAGGAAGATTGTTAAAAATCTATCACTTCACAACCTTCTATCTGAACGCCAGTATGGGTTCCGTCAAGGCCGCTCTACTGGTGATCTTCTGGCTTTCCTTACTGAGTCTTGGTCATCCTCTTTTAGAGATTTTGGTGAAACTTTTGCTGTTGCCTTGGACATATCAAAAGCTTTTGATAGAGTCTGGCACAAAGCTTTCATTTCCAAACTATCCTCCTACAGTTTCTATCCTTCTCTCTGTAACTTCATCTCAAGTTTCCTTTCTGACCGTTCTATTGCTGCTGTGGTAGACGGTCACTGTTCTTCTAAAATCTATTAACAGTGGTGTTCCTCAGGGTTCTGTCCTGTCACCCACTTTCTTCTTATTATTCATCAATGACCTTCTAAACCAAACTTCCTGTCCTATCCACTCCTACGCTGATGATACCACCCTGCACTTTTCCATGTCTTTTCATAGACGTCCAAGCCTACAGTAAGTAAACATTTCATGCAGGGAAGCCACAGGATGCCTGACTTCTGATCTTTCTAAAATTTCTGATTGGGGCAGAGCAAACTTGGTATTGTTTAATGCCTCAAAAACTCAATTCTCCATCTATCAACTCAACACAACCTTCCAGACAACTATCCCCTCTTCTTCAATGACACTCAACTGTCCCCCTCTTCCACACTGAACATCCTCGGTCTGTCCTTTACTTATAATCTGAACTGGAAACTTCACATCTCATCTCTAGCTAAAACAGCTTCTATGAAGTTAGGCATTCTGAGATATCTCTGCCAGTTTTTCTCACCCCCCCCAGCTGCTAACTCTGTACAAGGGCCTTTTTTTTTAAGTAGGAGTGACACTGGCAAAGGGCAACAAAAATCCAATAAAAAAAATGCCCATTGAAATGTCAGTCCCATAAAAGGATCAAAGCAGTGGTCAAAAATTGATGAATAAGTGTGTTGAAACCTCCCTCTTGAAGGAATTCAAGTCATAGGAAGGTGGAAATACAGAAGCAGGCAGGGAGTTCCAGAGTTTACCAGAGAAAGGGATGAATGAGAATACTGGTTAACTCTTGCATTAGAGAGGTGGACAGAATAGGGGTGAGAGAAAGAAGAAAGTCTTGTGCAGCGAGGCCGCGGGAGGAGGGGAGGCATGCAGTTAGCAAGATCACAAGAGCAGTTAGCATGAAAATAGCGGTAGAAGACAGCTAGAGATGCAATACTGCAGCGGTGAGAGAGAGGCTGAAGACACTCAGTTAGAGGAGAGGAGTTGATGAGATGAAAATCTTTTGATTCCACCCTGTCTTCTCTCATCCCTATTCTTTCCACCTCTCTAATGCAAGAGTTAACCAGTATTCTCAATCATTCATCCCTTTCTCTGGTAAACTCTGGAACTCCCTGCCTGCTTCTGTATTTCCACCTTCCTATGACTTGAATTCCTTCAAGAGGGAGGTTTCAACACACTTATTCTTCAATTTTTGACCACTGCTTTGACCCTTTTATGGGACTGCCATCTCAGTGGACATTTTTTTTTATTAGTTTTTTGTTGCCCTTGGCCAGTGTCACTCCTACATAAAAAAAAAAGAAGATATGTTGATGTTTTTGGCAGTAGAAGCTTTTAGTATGAACACCCTTGACAACCAATGTTACCTCAACTAGAGTCCCTTGACCATAGCAAAGGTGTGGCACTTCACCTCTGCTACACTGAATAGGTCCTGCTGGATGTGGCAAGGGTTTTGAAGGGTGTTTTTGTGGTTCTAGTGACAGATGAACAAGATTCCTACATTACGAACAGGAAAAACAGTGAAGAGAATACTGCTAATGATCTGTGTGGCTCTTCAAAGTTGTAATGAAGGTGATAAATTAAATCTTTTTAGTTTTAATAAGAGATAATCCTCATTTACACATCATTAGCAGCAGAAATATTTATTGATACTTACTGGTAGACTGTCACACTCCTCTGGTACATAAGCAATTAGTCCTCAGGCTGGTGTTGATGGCTCCGCTCACACTGGGGTGTCCACTTGGCAGGGTGGTGGTGGTGGTGGTGGTGGTGTTGGTGGTGATGGTGGTGGTGCCAGCAGTAACAGTTCTGTGGTGTGGCTAGTGTTCATCTTAATTGTTCTTGCTTCTTGTTTTGTTCTGTAATTTGAAGTTTTGACTGAGTAAAGTGAAGATGCACAGTTGTCTAGTAAGCTTATGAGGGAAGAATGTTTGAACATGTCAAGCTCTAAATCACTAGCAACAAGACTCGCTTCATGTTATTCGCTAACAGAACTGATGATATTCTACCAGAAATTAATATAAAGACAACCTAACCTAACTGAACCAACAAGCTGAATTTTATGGGAGTCATAAAAACTAACTTTCA
>NC_087167.1:125000-142500 GCF_035594125.1 Scylla paramamosain | reverse complement strand
CCTCAAACACACACACACACACACACACACACACACACACACACACACACACACACACACACACACACTTTCTTTCTAGTTTTCGTCACCCTTCATCGTTAATTTCCTAAAATAAATCAATAAATAAATAAAATGCAGCAAAAAGGACCTTACCTCTTCCAGTCGCGAGTCAAAGGCCACGTTATTTTTCACTTTTCACGTTTCAAATGGGAGTCCACGCCTTCATAGCACCGGGGGAACTATGCTGTGTGGTTATCCTAATGGTCAGTTCATTGACGTGGGCACACACACACGCAAACACAGAAAAAAAGAGAAAAAAGAGAAACACGGACTTAACAGGGAGATATTCTAGCAACGTCCGTCTCCGCCCGTTCACAGACCGATACTGCCTTACTGAGTGATGGTTGCCTATTAATCTTTTTAGTTACCTATCTTTATTTTTTCAATGTTTCAGAGCTTCCTGTCATTTATTTTGTAATTCTTTTTATTTTTTTATATTTTATTAAGCGTTTTGAATGGTTTATAAAAGTTAGTTACGGTTTTATGAGATATTATGCATTATTTCAACAATGGTATATCATGTTTGGCTTTGACTTCGTCTTTATATAAAATTCTTGCATTAATATGAACACTGAATATACTTCTAATAAAAAAACAGACAAGCTTTGATATTATCCTTTAGTTGGTGTTCTCCCTAGTAAGGATAAGAATATATAAATTTGAGCTGTCATGAAACAAAGCGAGACGAGGCCACAGTCATAGCGAATCGTCCGAACACTGTGCCCATGTCGACTATCTTGGTACGGTCTCTCTAGGCGGTTATTCTCTTTTTTTTCAATATTATATAAATCACATCAATCTTTTCCTCTTCTTTTTTTATTTCCTTTATTTTCTTTTTATTTTATTTCCGTAATTCATGTTTTGTTTTTAATCAGATCTCTCTCTCTCTCTCTCTCTCTCTCTCTCTCTCTCTCTGTTAGTTACATGGTGATATGCTTCGTGAAATGAGGAAGGAAGGAGAGAGAGAGAGAGAGAGAGAGAGAGAGAGAGAGAGAGAGAGAGAGAGAGAGAGAGAGAGAGAGAGAGAGAGAGAGAGAGAGAGATAATACAATGAAAGATGAAATAATGAATGAACCAATAAATGAGACACACACACACACACACACACACAGACACGAGGACAGACAGGCAAAATACGTAGAGAGAGAGAGAGAGAGAGAGAGAGAGAGAGAGAGAGAGAGAGAGAGAGAGAGAGAGAGAGAGAGAGAGAATGAAAAATAAATAAAAGAAAAAAACAAGAATAATGATGATAACAATAATAAAATAAGAGAGAGAGAGAGAGAGAGAGAGAGAGAGAGAGAGAGAGAGAGAGAGAGAGAGAGAGAGAGAGAAACGAGAGAAAAAAATAAGGAAAGAAAAAAAAATAAAAAAAATAAATAGCCTAACTGTTTACGTTTGGTTAGGTTAGGTAAGGTCAAGCTGAACTTATGAGATCAGCTTGACGTGACAAGATACATTTTAAAATTACGATTAATTGACGAGAGTGAACTGTAGCGTTAATAACAGACAAAGGACGTAATAATTCAGTTTAAAAGGTCAAAATTAATATCTCATAATGACAGAAGTTTGCTAATTACTCTCTCTCTCTCTCTCTCTCTCTCTCTCTCTCTCTCTCTCTCTCTCTCATTTCACTCGGTGTTTACAAGAAATCAGCTGTTTTTGTTACAGGGCAAGGCAAAAAGCTTAGACACATCATAACATTGCGTTTTTTTTTTATTATTATTATTTTAAGAGGTTTTGCTTGCAGATTGAATAAGAATTAGTGGAGAGAAGGATATATTGATTTGGCAATGTTAAGTGGTCGCGAGCAGTGGTTATATAAGTGAATATTACTGTGTTAAAGTGATTACAACAAATTTTGCGTTACCCTGTACAGACGACGATGTTCCTTGGAGTTTCAAATCTTGGCTGAAACTCGTATTTGCGGATTTTCTTTCAATGATAAACCGCTTGTAGATGAATCATGAGCACCATTGCCTGATGTGAGACTGGAGAAAGTATCAGGAATATTATTAATTTCAGTTGATCAAGCGTTATAAAACTTCCCACTGGATCATGTCGGCTAGGCTAGGCTAGGCTACCCTAGACGTGCCTTCTCAATTTTTAAAGTAACCTGATAGATTTTCACGTTTCTTTTAATAGTTGTACACAGGGGAATAACTGACGCGTCTACACTATTAAATTCAGTGAAAAATATTCATTATTAACTTTATTACAAGTAGAAATATATACAGCCTTTCCCTTCCTTTCATCAAGCTACCCTCACGATCGCCTCGAACATCACCGCATACATTAATACACATTTCTTGATGATTTTGTTTACTATGATAATTCTGAAGGCATGTATGGATACGTCAACTCTTTCTTTACGTCCACCTGGAAGGAGAATGCAAAAGCTCAACAAATAAGTGAGAAATAGCGTAAAATTCACTAACTTTTTCTCCGCTCAGGCAACCATGGTGGGCGAAAATAAGATTCAACACAATTTCTCTCTCTCTCTCTCTCTCTCTCTCTCTCTCTCTCTCTCTCTCTCTCTCTCTCTCCTGGATTACTGTAGTTGCTTTTAAAGGTTGCTGAGACGTGACGCAATATTTCCAGTCTTCCAGATAATGTACCTCTGGAATCTTGAAAGCACCCTTGAAAATGCGTAAAGATTCTCCCTTAAATTTGTTGATGGAGTCTTGAAAGCACCCTGGAAAAAGAGAGAGAGAGAGAGAGAGAGAGAGAGAGAGAGAGAGAGAGAGAGAGAGAGAAAGAGGCTGTACATAAGCACCCTGGAAAATGAGAGAGAGAGAGAGAGAGAGAGAGAGAGAGAGAGAGAGAGAGAGAGAGAGAGAGAGACTGTACATAAACAATTATATCTTTCCACACACACACACACACACACACACACACACACGTACGTTTCCCTAAGGACATTCCATCAGTGTGACGTAATGGGATTAACTTAACTCATCCCCAAAACTCCCACAAACTGAGTAACTTCTTCCTCTTCTTTATCATCTAGTACGTAGTTCCCCTGTGACACAAGTTAGGGAGGTGAAGAGAGAGAGAGAGGTGAGATGAAGTGAGAATATTCCTATGTATTTTCTGTCATAACATCTCATATCACCTTTTGTCTCCCCTGAACCTCTAAAAATATCAACATTTAGACAAGTTAGGGAGGTGAAGAGAGAGAGAGAGAGAGAGAGAGAGAGGAGAGAGAGAGAGAGAGAGAGAGAGAGAGAGAGAGAGAGAGAGAGAGGTGAGATGAAGTGACATTATTCCTGTCTCTCTCGCAGCTTAAACTTTCAACAATATTTATAATGAGAAATGTAGACAAGTTAGAGAGGTATAGAGAGATAGAGGTGAGATGAAATGAGATTATTGTTTTCTTTCTTGCCTAACACCTTTCTCTCTCTCCTTCTCTTGGCCTCTGCCTCCTCAAAAAGAGCCTATATTAATGAACTGGTGATGGTACAGGCCTATAAAACCTTGTAACAACATTTCATCATAAAATCTGCCAATGCTGGTTGAATTATAATCAGTCATTCCTCATGCTAGCCTTATTATTATTATTATTATTATTATTATTATTATTATTATTATTATTATCATGTGATGCAGAATATCATGGTGTTTTGGTTGCAAGAGTCCACGTAAATATAGATTGAGCCATCGTATTCATGTTTTTCATTGTGTGGTGTTGTAAATATACTTTATTTGTAAATAAAAAATGTATCCTATGACATTTGTTTATTTTATTGTATGTGTGTTAGGTTAGGTTAGCATAGTCTATATACAAGCTCTTGGCAGTACATATATATCACAGACACATTGTTAGTAAATCAATTTGAAGTAGAACCAATTGTTGTGTGTGTGTTAGGTTAGCCAATCACACCCTTATCTTTGAAATATTCCTTTGTATATGCTTATGTACCACAGCCAGATACACACTGATTAGGGAGGTGGACAGAATAGTGGTGAAAGACTGAATATACTGCTTGACTCTTGCATTGGGGAGGTGGACAGAATAGTGGTGAAACAGTGAATATACTGGTTGACTCTTGCATTGGGGAGGTGGACAGAATAGGAGATGAAGGAGTGAAGATATTGGTTAACTCGTTTTCTATGATTATATTGGAGTTTTCATTAATTTATGGTTTAATTGTGAGTGATAGGCTAACCCTTTCACTCTTTCAGTCTTCAGTATCATTATAAACAGTCTACTGTGTCTTTCATAACTTCTAATTAATTTTAAGGTTCGCTTATAAACTCAGTCCTCTCGTTTTCTATGCTTTTATTCGAGTTTCCGTCAATTTAAAGGTTTAATTATAAGTGATAGGCTATTTGGCGCGGGGAACCGACTCCCTCTCTCTCTCTCTCTCTTAACACCTCACAGTGCTTCAAGTGACATATTTTCATTTGTATTCGCTTATAAAGTCAATGTACCCTCGCATTTCCTGCCATATAATTAAAGTATCCGGTTGTACCCCATGGTGAGGGTCCGCTTGTTTCCACCTCCTTCACCGAGGGAGGGAGGCAGACTGCTCCAGGCGTTTTGGGATTTTTTTTTATTTATTTATTATTTTTTATTGTCTTCCTCAGTGTACCTGGGAAACACCGTGCAGTGCGGATGTGTGTGTGTCTCTTTTCATTTAAACACCAGGGAACGGGACCACAGAGGCACAGGAGGTCAATTAAGGTGAGTTTAGTAGTGACAGGTAGCAGAGGTCTGGCTTCAACCTACGACACTACCTGGAAAACACTGGAAATACCTGGAAAATACTTGATACTTAATAGCAAAAGGGGAGAAGAGAAGAGAAAATAATGCTATTTATCATGGAATAGAGGCGGACACACACACACACACACACACACACACACACACACATAGATACACACACACACACACACACACACACACACACACACACATATATACACACACACGCATACACACAGCTGAAATTAATCCAGAAAACAGAGAAATAACCTTCATAACAACCACAAATAATAAGGAAAGAGAGTTATCCAACCTTGTTTTCATCTGAGCCCCCTCCCAGCCCTCCCGCGGCCGCCATGATGGATTGCCAGAGTCTACCCCAGGTTCCAATATTCTTTCTATTTTCTTAACTTATATATTTAGGCTTTTTAACTAAGATTTTATGGTTTGTAAAAATATTTGGTGGTGTTTTGAGTGTTTTGCGTGCGAGTGTTAAGGGAAACATGTCGATTATGAGGTTGTTTCAGCGTAAATAAGTGTTGCTGTTTGCCGTTAAATTTTTCATACTGCCAAACATGATTTTTTATTTCAGCAGCTAGGCAAGATTTTATGGGCTCAAAAAAATCGTTTATTGTCTTTTAAATATGTTATGATGCTTTTGAGTGAAATACGTGGACTTTTAGAGGGGTTTTAGACCCGTTGAACACTCAAAAAGTCGACATTTATAAATTATTTATTTATTTATTTCAGCTTCCGGTTAACTTCTGATTGTTTGTAAAAATAGTTTCGATTTTTTAAAGTGTATTGTGTTCGTGAGAAATGAGATTTGTGGACTTTGGAATGTATTTTTTTATCGCGTTTGTTCGAACACTTTTTCATATAGTTATTTAAATATAGCTTTATTATTACTGAAGCTTGGAATATTTTTATATGTCCAGAATTAATTTAAAATTATGCCCTTTCATAATATGTAAAGCATTCCGGCCTAGCTCCATTTTTGCGAGGGGTCATTTTCAAAATCATTTGCGTAACGTAAATATGGCGGACGTGACGTCATCAGCCGCCTTCATCCGGGGACCGAGACCCTGGACCTTCCCTCCTCCCAGTGCCCTTCCATTAGTATTTAGTGTTATTTCCTATATTTTCCAGCTGTTTTCATGCATAGAGAAGAATAGAAAGAGGAGGAAAGAAGGAGAAATGAAGAAGGAGGAGGAAGAAGAGGGAAGGGAAGGAGGAAGAGGAGAAGGAAAAGAAGAAATATTAAGAAAAGATTTTCACTGAATTTCCAGCGTTTTAAAGGTAAGCAAACGTAGTAGTAGTAGCAGTAGTAGTAGTAGTGGTGGTGGTGGTGGTGGTGGTGATGTGGCAGCCTTGTAATATAAGATGAAGTGTTTTGAGTTAAATAAGCAATTTTTTTTCTATCCATTTTTTTAATGTTTTTGGTGTTTTGGAAGCAAATTATATGTTTTTTTCGGTGTTTTTGTGTAGAAGTAAGTGTTTCTTGGGTGTTTCGAAAGGAGAATGTGTTTTTTTAAGTGTTTTTTTGGCTGGAAAAGTGTGTTTTTGGGTGTTTTAAAAAGGAAATTAAGTGATTTTTTGTGTTTTTTTTGGGTATAAATTAGTGTTTTTTTGGGGTGTTTTGAAAGGAAAATTGTGCTTCTGGATGTTTTTGGGGAGGAAAAATGTGTTTCTAGGTGTTTCTGGTGTGTGTGTGTGTGTGTGTGTGTGTGTGTGTGTGTTGCCTTGTCTTTCGTTGTACAGATGCTTATACAGTGTGTGTGTGTGTGTGTGTGTGTTGCCTTGTCTTTCGTTGTACAGATGCTTATACAGTGTGTGTGTGTGGTGTGTGTGTGTGTGTGTGTGTGTGTGTGTGTTGCCTTGTCTTTCGTTGTACAGATGCTTATGCAGTGTGTGTGTGTGTGTGTGTTGCCTTGTCTTTCGTTGTACAGATGCTTATGCAGTGTGTGTGTGTGTGTGTGTGTGTGTGTGTGTGTGTGTGTGTGTTGCCTTGTCTTTCGTTGTACAGATGGTGATGCAGTGTGTGTGTGTGTGTGTGTGTGTGTGTGTGTGTGTGTGTTTGTTGCCTTGAATTTCGTTGTACAGATGGTGATGCAGTGTGTGTGTGTGTGTGTGTGTGTGTGTGTGTTGCCTTGTCTTTCGTTGTACAGATGCTTATGCAGTGTGTGTGTGTGTGTGTGTGTGTGTGTGTGTGTGTTGCCTTGTCTTTCGTTGTACATATGCTTATGCAGTGTGTGTGTGTGTGTGTGTGTGTGTGTGTGTTGAAAATGTTCGCAAGATGATATATAAATCTTTCATTTACAACCACAAAATGGTGAGTAATGTTGAGAAGGAAGAAGAAAGGAAGATTATGAGGAAGAAGAGGAGGAAGAAGTGGAGGAATAGGATTTAAATGAAGGAAAATAACAGGGACAAAGTTTTAAATCATATTATTCGTTATTTCTTTCTTTATTCAGTATTTCCTTATTCCTTTCTTCATTTTCGTTTACTTCCTCCTCTTATCCCTTTTCTGCCAGAGGAGGAAGAGGAAGAAAGGAGGATGAGGGTGAGGAAGACGAGGAAGAGGAAGAGGATTAAATTTATTGCATTTTTCTTAGACAGTCCTCAGGATGTCAACATTGTATAATGGTACAGTGTTGAGACAGGGACGATCGCGTTATAATTCACTAATTGAGGTTACTTTTGATAAATAAACAACTAGTACGGAGTCTTTTAAGTATTTTACATTATCTTATACCGGAAAATATTAAGGAAAAGTGGCGTAAATAAGAAAAAAAAGGCAAAGATTAGAGATGTGGGATTTTATAACTTGTGGTATCTTAAAATACTAGTATAAGATAAACCCTATGCAAAACGAATAATATAACCTTTATTAATCATCATAACCTAGAAAACCGATAAATATATATATAAAAACCAGTGTAATTAGTAAAAAACAAAAAAACTGTCCCTGGGAAGTGAGACGGCCCCCACAGAGTCGCGCCAAAAAACGTGGATCTACAGGCCAGGCATCTTATGTTTAACCAGGTGTACAAGGTGCTGGCTTTCAAGGGCTCCTCCACACCTACAGACACACGCACACACCACCAGATACAGGAAGGTGAGTGCCTGAGATGGTGTTGAGTTAGATATAATACTTATTTACTTGAGAAATGGTGTTGCTTTGTTGATGTCGCCACGGTTTACAGTCACTCCGGCCCCTAGTTACACCGGCCCTCAGTCACTGCGGCCCTCAACCCTAGTCACTCCGGCCTACCACCCTAGTCACTCCGGCCTACCACCCTAGTCACTCCGGCCCTCAACCCTAGTCACTCCGGCCTACCACCCTAGTCACTCCGGCCTACCACCCTAGTCACTCCGGCCCACTAATTATACTAAGTTATCTAGAAAGAATATATAGTAACAGGCTCTCTCTTTTATTAAATAATTACGCAGTATAGTCATACACATACACAATAACTATGTAATACTATGTAACCTTGAAAGAATATATAATAACAAAAATAACCAAACAATGCTCACCACACCCTGACCACAACATGGGAGCGCTGACTGGCTTTATCAGGCAGTCTACTGATACTAAAATATTTCTGTATACAAAAGTATGTGTCTAAAAGTAAAAAACAATTCAGGCAGTCTACTGATACTAAAATATTTATGTATACAAAAAGTATGCGTCTGAGGTAAAAAAAAACAAGATTATATTACAAACTAAACACTGGGTCCGCTTAGCCTGGAACATGCTTTTAATAATTGGTCAGTGGTGAGGTCATGTTGTTCATACTTGTTCCATAGTGAAAATATTCGTCCCTGTAGAGATCGGTATTTTCGTCTCTGACAACGAGCAAGTTTTCCGTCCTTGACCAGACGCACTTGGACCTGTACATTTTTGGCTTCTTTGAAAAGTAAGGGAACCAGCACATAAAAAGGAATATGGGAAGAGCCTGCACTACCATTCAAACATCTATGATAACCTTCTACATCATTATTCGTGCGAATGCTCTGGCCAAACACTGTCCATTCACTTGGTGACCAAAACCCACTTATCCATGTTTCTCTCATGTACGTTGTTAAATCTTTAATTGGGCCAGCAGGAAGGCGTGATTCAAGGTGATCAAATGTTGATGTAATATGTTCATGTGGGAGAAAGGGAAGAGCCATTAACTGTTTTAGGTAATCTTGAGTGGGACGATGATTCAAGTATGGAACCGCCAATCCTAACGCCTGAATCTTCCTCCCAGACTGCCTGATTCCAATGAAATGCACAGCCTTGCAACTTTGCAACTGGAAATAATTTCCTGACTACTGACCACAAAGCCATTTCGAAGTCCATCACGATCTTTTCCACTTTACACTCCTGAATTATTGCTAAAATAGAATTCAATACCTTTCTGTAGTCTCTCTTTCTTTTCCCTGACATAAGGATGAAAGCTAAGGGGGACTTGTTTTACATTACCTTCGCTTCCCTTAACGAAGGCATGGACTCCAAATAGCTGTTGAAACGGGGCTCGTACTACACGAAAATGTGGCATCTAAATACCATGTCCTTGCCTTCTTCAACAAGGCAAGTTGGTCTGCAGTGGCAAATACTAAGTGTCTTGCATCATCTAGAATAATATCTTTCTGGAGGAATTCATTCGGAATGTGATCAACTACCAATTCAAAATCCAATGAATTAGGTTCAACAGGTCTATCTTTCTGTCTTATACGGTTAACATTACGAGATAAATAGACTGGATTTACAAAAGCATTATCACTTCCTTCTGTCTGCCTCATGGCACGGTCAAGAAAAGTCGTTTTCCTGTTCGAAACAAGAAAAGTCGTTTTGTGTTTCGAAAACCTCGGTACCTCAACTCTGAGGAAGGAGACAGCGTTAACGACTATTATCTATTACGCAAACTCATATAGCTAGTATGTTTTGTAGTAGCAGTATGGTAGTAGTAGTAGTAGTAGTAGTAGTAAGTTTCTACCTCCACTATCATAATCGTTATTATCATTATTAATATTATTATGGAGGAAATGAGAGAGAGAGAGAGAGAGAGAGAGAGAGAGAATGTCAGGTTGTTGTGACTTGACCCACCTTTTACCAGACCTTTCTTTTTCTTATTGGCCCATATTCATATTGTGCGTAGGAGTTGAAGAGTATTTATACTTCGTAAATAATCCGAAAAGTGATAATTAAGGCAACACCCTTCTGTCCACCAAGGGTTCAGTTAAATTATACACAAATGCTACTTTTCAAATAAAGAATTGCTGCAAAATGAAGTGGATGAGAGAGAGAGAGAGAGAGAGAGAGAGAGAGAGAGAGAGAGAGAGAGAGAGAGAGAGAGACTATAGGACATACGTGATAAGAGTAGGTGTTTTATTTATTGTTTATTGCATATATATGGCTTCATTCCGCCAGAGAATGGCGCTCTAGCCTCCATAGACATTACAAATGTACAATAAAAGTTGTTAAAAAGTAAACTACAACTAGGTAAATACACACACACACACACACACTCAAACAACCCAAGAATATAATTATATTGCTAACTTTACACACGTGCGTGCCGCCAGGGAGGCCGGAGTGACCTGGGTCGAACGCGGGGGAGGCCGGAGTGACCGGGGCCGGAAAAAACTAGGGGCCGGAGTGACCGGGGCCGGAAAAACTAGGGGCCGGAGTGACCGGGGCCGGAAAAACTAGGGGCCGGAGTGGACCGGGGCCGGAAAAACTAGGGGCCGGAGTGACCGGGGCCGGAAAAACTAGGGGCCGGAGTGACTTGCTTACCGTCGCCACACAACGCCAGTAAGATATTTCAGACCACTTAAATTGCTTCCCTGTGCGGCCAGTGACGCCTCTCCCTAGTTAAATGTGTGTGTGTGCGTGTGTGTGTATGTGTGAGTGCGTGTGTGTGTATGTTGTGAGTGCGTGTGTGTGTGTGTGTGTGTGTGTGTGTGTGTGTGTGTGTGTGCATAGTTACCAGATAAATGTAGTTTTAAGAGAATATTTTTATTTACACTTTAAAGAATCACTAAATTTTGTGACGCAGCCTTGGATGTGCCCCTGTGCTCCCCCCCCCACGCTCCCCTCGCCGCCCTTGGCAGTGTGGGAACCTCGGTACACGCCAAAATAATACCAATGCATTCTTCTCAGTCACCTACTAATCTTACTTGGCGGTGTGGGAACCTCGGTACAGGCCAAAGTGCCAAGTAAACACCTAACCTAACGTAAGAGAGAGAGAGAGAGAGAGAGAGAGAGAGAGAGAGAGAGAGGTCACTGGTATCATTATTTTCATTATTACACACAATTTAAGGGTTGACCTGGCCCCCCCCTCCCTTCACCAGGCCACCCCCCCTTACACTCTCTGTTCAGGTGACCTAATGTGACCCTAGCCTTGACACCTGCACCTCCACGTGTCAGCTGGGCACTTTGTACACTCCACAGTTCTAGGTGAAGACACTGTTGGGTCACTGTGGGTCAATGTGGGTCACTGTGGGTCACTGTTGGGTCATAGGTCACTTGTAATTCATGCATAAAAGGTGTCTTGTTTATGTTTGTGTCAGGTCGCAGTGTGGTGGCCCTGTGTGACCCCTTGTACTAGAGGTCATGGTGATTGGTTGGGGTCATCAGTTTTTATGTTGTTGTTGTTGTTGTTGTTGTTGTTGTTGTTGTTGTTGTTTTCTTATTTTTTAATCATATTTATTTACTTATTTATTTATTTATTTATTTATTTATGTACTGTGCTTGGAATGTAATGAGCCTACTACTACTACTACTACTACTACTACTACTACTACTACTACTACTACTACTACTACTACTACTACTACTACTACCACCACTACTACCACCACCACCACACCACCATAACCACACAACACTCCAATAGCACTTTCTCCTCCTCACCCACCTGTTCTCTCACCTGCAGAATTAATTGATGAGCTACAGAACTACACCATCGTTCAGGTGGCAGCCGGAGACCAGCACTCTCTTGCTCTCACCTCCTGGGGCCTGGTGAGTGAGAGAGAGAGATAGAGAGAGAGAGAGAGAGAGAGAGAGAGCCTGTAATGTGTGTGTGTGTGAAAGAGAGAGAGAGTAGAAATAATTTTGTTATTTTAGTAGCTGTAAGAGAGAGAGAGAGAGAGCAATACATTTTTCATTTTCCTCTTGTTATCAATATATATACAGTAAAATCCCTCTTATCTGGCATCAACGGGACCGCCGACATGTCAGATACTTGAATATTGCCGGATACTTGAATAGAAGTGAAATTATGTCCACAATGACCAGCATCTTACACACTCACGCATCTTACCATAACAGAGATCAGCTGATCTTAATCAGCAGCTGATCTGATCAGCTGCTTAAGTGTAAGCACAAACACACTCCCTCTTTTGTACAACTTGAGGCATGATGAAGGCGTCAGGCGATAAACAGTGCACACGCGGGACTGAGTCACTCGGTAAACACAGTGCAGTGGGCCGCGGGTGGCGCCAAGCAGTGCGCTCTGGTGGCCAGGGGACACACTATCCCTTGCGCGGGAATTTTAATAGATTTTGTGAGTACACATTGATTTTTTATTGATTTTAAGGCTCAAGGAAAAATGTGCCGGATACTTGAAGCTGCCGGATACTGGAATGCCGGATGAGAGGGATTTTACTGTACAAGTATATTCAAATTATTTCTCCTAGACAGGTTAGGTTCTCTCCCTCTCCCTCTCTCTCTAATCTCCCCTCTCACTCTCTCTCTCTCTCTTTAAAGGTATATTATATCTTAAGTTAAGTTGGGTTTTGTTAGATTAGGTCTTAGTTCTCTCTCTCTCTCTCTCTCTCTCTCTCTCTCTCTCTCTCTCTCTCTCTCTCTCTCTCTCTCTCTCTCTCTCTCTCTCTCTCTCTCTCTCTCTCTCTCTCCCTCTCCCTCTCCCTCCCTCCCACCTCTCCCTCTCTCCTCAGATCTACGCACGGGGTGACAATGGGTACGGTGAGCTTGGCGTCAACTCCTGCGACAGTCACACCGCCACACGCAAGCTTGTCAAGAGTCTGGCCAGGAAGGTGACAGTGCAGCTGGCCTGTGACGCCAACCACACCCTTGCCTTGACTGCTGGTGGGTGTCTGTATGTATGTATGTCTGTGTCTATGTGTCTGTATATATGTGTGTGTGTGTGTGTGTGTGTGTTATCATCATTATTTATTTATTTTTTGCTTTTGTGTGTTTCAGATGGTGACAAAAATACCTTCGGCCAGTTGGCACTTAGACACCGACAGGGGCCCCAGAAGGATCCTGCCCTGGTGACCTCCTTGGCTGGCACCCTCTTAGTCCTGCTGGCCGCTGCGGGTCACCACTCTGCTGCCGTGACCCAGGCCCGGCTACCTGCTGTTGTGGGGGTCAAACAAGCAGGGTCAACTGGGCTATACTCCCAAGGGTGATCCTCTTGTTAGGTGTGTGTGTGTGTGTGTGTGTGTGTGTGTGTGTGTTTGGGTGGTGGGAGGAAGAGGAAGAGGGAGAAAAGTAGTAATAGTAGTAGTAGTAGTAGTGGTGTACATAAAGTATATTCTTTTATTTATAATCAAGAAAAACAAACTGAATAATGATAATAATAATAATAATAATAATAATAATGATGATGATGATGATGAATAATTCTAAACAAACATGAATTAAATTATATAAGCCTAAAACTAACCAATTTCTCTCTCTCTCTCTCTCTCTCTCTCTCTCTCTCTCTCTCTCTCTCTCTCTCTCTCTCTCTCTCTCTCTCTCTCTCCCAGATCTTCGCAGGGGGGACGTCAGCATGGCCACCGTCAGCAGGGAGAGTGGGGGTGCTGAGGACTTTTGCAGCCCTCCCCTACCCCGACCAAATGCCCCTCTCTCTCACAATTCAAGAACATATGATTAAGAAACTTCTGTCAATTGAGGAAGAAGACATGATTGATGACGATTTGTTTACGTAAGTGTGTGTGTGTGTGTGTGTGTGTGTGTGTGTGTGTGTGTGTGTGTGTTTGGGTGTGGTATGGTATATTTTGTGTGTGTTTGGGAGTGTGTTGTGTGTTTTGGTATGATTTGGGTGTGTGTGTGTGTGTGTGTGTGTGTGTGTGTGTGTGTGTGTGTGTGTGTGTGTGTGTGTGTGTGTGTGTGTGTGTGTGTGTTTGTTTGTGTTATATAATTTATTTTTTATGTTTTCAGTGACAGAATGTTGTATTTTTTGTGTTTGTTTACATTTGTGTCATATCAATCTATTTACAAACAAACAAACGAACGAACAATATTACCATCCCCACGTTTGTTTACACTCATTCACTCACCCACTTCCAAACACAGGTACACAGAGACAGTGTTTGCCTCAGTGTGCGCTTGGAACAGCTCCCTCACGCTTGCTGGCTTGCACAAACACACACACACACGGGCTGGACTACCGTTTGGCTGAGGACTGTGTGGCTCAGATTGGCCGGATTGCAAGGGAGACCATCCAGGAAGTGGCGAGTGCGTGCGTTTGTGTGCGTTTCACTGCATTTTACTGAAGGTTTCCCAGGACAAAACAGGACAAACCGACCTGCTGGCATTTCACACGCAGAATCTCACAAGCGTCCACTGATCCATTACCGAGCTAATCCAAACGTATCCAAACGTCCACAGGTTCGTACTGGCATTCAAAACGTGGCCAAGAGTCTTCCTTCGCATCCCCCAGCCAGGACGCCTTACGCTGTTATGTCCTTCCCCTGTACAAGGACTTCACTGACCCTAAACAAACGGCCAAACTCCAAACGCCGTATGCTGAGGGAGTGTTGAAGCTTGGCAAGGAGATGGCGGAGGTGTTCAGTGAGTTGGATTGTTTGTGTGTATGTGTGTGTGTGTGTGTGTGTTTGGGAGTGTTTGAGTGTGTTTTGGGAGTGTTTGGGGGTGTTTTGGTTGTGTTTTGGGTGTGTTTGGGGTGTTTGAGTGTGTTTAGGGGTGTTTTAAATGTGTTTTGGGGTGTTTTAAATGTGTTTTGGTGTTTTTTCTTTGTTTTTCTATTGATTTGTGTGTTTTAAGTATATTTTTGGAGGAGAAAAATTAATTCTCTCTCTCTCTCTCTCTCTCTCTCTCTCTCTCTCTCTCTCTCTCTCTCTCTCTCTCTCTCTCTCTCTCTCTCTCTCTCTCTCTCTCTCTCTCTCTCTCTCTCCTGGCTTGCCTCTCTTCCAAGGGACTTTACACTAAGGCTGGTTACTTTGTACAAGAATGTGGTGGTACAAATACTGAATTCAGCTCACCAATGTAGCTCTGAGGTAAGAGAGAGAGAGAGAGTTGGTTTGTAAGAGTGTGCATTGAGAGTGTGTGTGTGTGTTTTGAGTGTAAGAGAGAGAGAGAGAAGTATAATTGTCTGTGTACTACTACTACTACTACTACTACTACTACTACTACTACTACTACTACTACTACTACTACTACTACTACTACTACTACTACTACCACCATTCTCTTCCTCATTCTCTTTCTCTTCCTCCTCCTCCTCTTCTTCTTTTACTACTACTACTACTACTACTACTACTACTACTACTACTACTACTACTACTACTACTACTACTACTACAACAATTCTTATCTACAACACCACCACATCACTTACAACCACTCAGACCACCACCACTACCACAACCAGATCTTAACCAAACCTAACCTAACCTACCCACACCACACAGAGACCGGCGTGCCCTTGTGTCTTCCCTGCGGCTGTTGTCCCTGGTCCACGGTCTGAACTTCCAAGCCGGCTGCCGAGTGGGGCGGTTGAACTACGACGACTTTTACATCCCAGAAATTGCAGAGAAAATTGATATTAGGAATGATTACTTGAACTGGATGAACAGCAGGCTTCACCCGATGTCCAGGAGGGAGGTGGGTGTGTGTGTGTGGGGGTGTGGGGGTGTTTGAAGGTGGCTGAGTGATTTTGGGGTGTTTGGGTGTGTTTTTGGGGTGTTTAGATGTGTTTTGGTGTGTTTTTGGGGTGTCTGAGTGTGTTTTGGGGTGTTTGGGTGTGTTTTTGGGGTGTTTAGATGTGTTTTGGTGTTGTTGGGGTGTCTGAGTGTGTTTTGGGGGTGTTTGGGAGGTGGGTGACCATGTTTGGGGGTGTTTGTGTGTGTATTGGGGGTGTTTGTGAATGGGTGACTGTGTTTGGGGAGCTTTCAATGTTGAACGCTTAAAAACATCCTTTAAAATTGATAATTCCTTTAATTTTAACTGACAAACCCTTAGAAACACCCTTTAAAAATTGAAAACCCTTTATTTATTCTCTTAAACCCTTAAAAACATCCTTTAAAATCGACATTTCCTTTAATTTTAACTGAGAGACCCTTAGAAACACCCTTTAAAAATTGAAAACCCTTTATTTATTCTCTTAAGCCCTTGAAAACACCCTTTAAAAGACACCAAACCTTTAAATAGCCTCATAAACCCTTAAAATCACCCTTCTACCCTTTATTTACCTCCTTAAACCCTTAAATACACCCTTTAACTCTTCATTTACCCCTTCAACCCTTAAAAACAACTTTAACTAATCCAATCCTTTACATTACAGAGTCCAATCCTGTTCTGTGAGTATCCATTCTTGTTCGATCCTCAGGCCAAGACGCTGCTGCTCAGGTGTGACGCCACTCGGCAGGTGAGAACCAGGTGCAGGACTAATTAGCTTTGCTTTACATATGTTTATTTGTTTATTTGTATATATATATATATATTTTTTTTTGTGTGTGTGTGTTTTTCAAGGATTCGTCAGCATTGTAGAACAGCAGTTTGGAGGTTGTCTTGATTCACCCAGTCCTCTCCTCCCCACCTCCTCTGCTGTCTTGATTCACCCAGTCCTACCCTCCCCACCTCCTCTGCTGTCTTGATTCACCCAGTCCTACCCTCCCCACCTCCTCTGCTGTCTTTATTCACCCAGTCCTACCCTCCCCACCTCCTCTGCTGTCTTGATTCACCCAGTCCTCTTCTCCCCACCTCCTCTACTGTCTGTTTTCACCCAGTCCTACCCTCCCCACCTCCTCTGCTGTCTTTATTCACCCAGTCCTCTCCTCCCCACCTCCTCTACTGTCTGTTTTCACCCAGTCCTCCCCTTCCCACCTCCTCTACTGTCTGTTTTCACCCAGTCCTCCCACACGACACCGCAGGAATGTAAATAAACACACCGTTCACACTAATATCCTTCCGTTTATTGATTTCTGTCGGTGTTTCCAGGGCGAATGTTTCCCAGACCACCCGGTCATACGCACGTTCTGGGAAGTATTTCACAAACTCTCCCTGGAGCAGAAGAAGTGGTTTTTGAAGTTCCTGACGGGCACTGACAGGGTTCCTATTCTGGGCATGAAGGTAGGTGAGAGACAGAGAGAGAGAGAGAGGGGCTGAGGGGAGTGACTGTGGGGTTTGTCAACATCCTGTGGGGGGACATCCTGTGGGTCTGTGAGAGAGAGAGAGAGAGAGAGAGAGAGAGAGAGAGAGAGAGAGAGAGAGAGAGAGAGAGAGAGAGAGTGTCCTCCTTTTCTCTTCCTTCTTGTCCTCTTTTCTTCCTTCCTTCCTTCCTTCCTTCCTTCCTTCCTTCCTCCTCTTCCTTCCTTCCTTTCTTCTCAGTCATTCCTCTGAAATATGAATAAATTTATAATAATAATAATAATAATAATAATAATAATAATAAATTTAATAGTAATTTATTGTATTTTCTCTCACACACACACACACACACACCAATATTTTCTCCCTCTCTTTCTTTT